>NC_138549.1:12023346-12265846 GCF_964273705.1 Natrix helvetica | reverse complement strand
TATAGCTAAGCCTTCCTGTTGATGAAACGGCTTCCATCAGCATTATGAGGAACAGGGAGTCTTCTTATCTTCTGGAGAACTTCCGCACAAAGTATGTTATTCTGTGGGAAGGTAATTCTATGAAAATTCATAGACCTTTGGAAAGTGAGGGGTCACCATTTTCATTTTTGTGATGTTTTTACTGCATTTACAACTTCCAGCTGCTGGAAGTGTCTTCTGACTCCAGAGGCACACAAACGTTATGAGCAATCAAACACAAATATTTGGAGATGCAGGAACTGTGGAGAGAAGAGAGGTTGTACAGTGTTGGCTTTTCCATTTACATCTCTTAATTTTTCATCGTTCAGTTACACCCAGGGCTTTCAGAATTAGAATCAGAATAGAGCTGAAAGAGACCTTGGAGGTCTTCTAGTCCAATCCCCTTCTCAAGCAGGAGACCCTATGCCATTTCAGATAGGTTTTTCTTCTTAAAAACCTCCAGTGATGAAGCACCTACAACTTCCTAAGGCAAACTGTTCCATTGGTTAATTGTCCTTGCTGTTAGGAAGTTTCTTCTTAATTCCAGGTTGCTTTTCTCCTTGATTAGTTCAGAGGGGGTATTCAGCCAGTTCTGACAGATTCTGGAGAACTGGTAGCGGGAATTTTGAGTAGTTCGGAGAACTGGCAAATAGGCTGGCCCCCGCTGCCTCCCAGCTGATCTTTTTTGTTGCCCTGAACAGGAGAACGGAGCTGGAAAGCAGGTTAGTGGTGTGGGGAGGGAATGGGGACTTTGCAGAATTCTTCCCCTGCCATGCCCACGAAGCTACGCTGGCAGAACCGGTAGTAAAAAAAAAATGTGAATCCCACCACTGAATTAGTTTCTATCCATTGTTTATTGTCTGTCATCTGGTGATTTGGAAAATAAATTGACCCCCTCCTCTTTGTGGCAGCCTCTCAAATACTCAAATACATCCAGTTCAAACCAGTGTTGGGTTCCTACCAGTTTGGACTGGTTTGGCTGAACTGGTAGTGGTTTGGCAGCCTGGGTCGCTGGAACCAGCAGCGAATAGGCCTGCCATGCCCCCAAACTGGTTCTCCGGATGGCCCTGGTTCAAACTATATATACCATGCTCCATTGGGAAGTATCCTGCTCATTTTATATAAAGCCGAAATGTATAGGCAAGATAAATGTTAAAACACAAGGCTAGTTTTTTTTCTTTTCTTTTCTTTTTTTAAAATCCCTTCAGTTCCACTTTATTTTTCGTCCAGTATTAATATCTAAGTAGCAAACACTCTAACACTGTCAGCAAATATATAGTGTATTTTTAGAGGGCTAGAAAAACACCCTTCGTTTTGTTCTCCTGAATGGGAGTCATCCTATCATATTGTTAAAGCCTTTTTTTAAAAAAAAAAAATCAATCCTTGTTATAAACACGAAGCATCTGGGATTCAGTTCAATTTCACAATCCCCCCCCCCTTTCTTTCTAATATATACATCTTACTGTCAGTTGACTTATGAGGCTGATTGGAAGGAAGCCTCACAGAGATGAATTAAACTTCCTCCCAGATAAGATTTGCATGGTCTTCGTTTGTCAGTGGCATCCCAGTTTCTTTATATAGCCAATTAGTGCAATAGAAAAACAACAACAACAGCCTGGTACTTAGCAAATTTCACGCCACGCAGATTAGGAACAATGGCTCAGTTGTCCTTTTTAGAATAAAAAAAGTGGAAATGATAAAGGGTGTCAAACTTGGTTTCATTGAGGGCCACATCAGGGTTGTGTTTGACCTCCGGGGGCCGGGATACAGTGGTGGGATTCAATTTTTTTTTACTACCAGTTCTGTGTGTGTGGCTTGGTGGGCGTGCCTTGGTGGGTGTGGCAGGGGAAGGACACTATAAAATCTCCATTTCCTCCCCACCCCAGGGGAAGCTTACTGCAAAATCCCCATTTCCTCCCGATCAGCTGGGACTCAGAAGGCAGAGAATAGATGGGGGCAGGGCCAGTCAGAGGTGGTATTTACCGGTTCTCCAAACTACTCATAAGTTTTGCTACTGGTTCTCCAGAACTGGTCAGAACCTGTGGAATACCACCTCTGCCGGGGTAGGTGAGACCAGGGTGGGTGTGGCCAACTCAACATCACTCATGTTGGGGGCACCTGTGGTGGCATGAGCACTCTGCCAGTGAAAACTCGAGTAAAGGGTATCAAAGGGTATTTGCTTCTGAGCTCTGCTTTTGGATGCCGCAGCCTCCTGCAACTCTCTGCCAATGAAAATAGAGCTCGGGAGGATTGCAAATGACCCTCCTAAACTCCGTTTTCCCTGGCAGAAGCACAGCTGGCTGGTTCTTTGCTGTTTCAAGAGTGACCAGATCTAAGTACCCGCGGGCCAGATCTGGCCCCCAGGCCTTGAGTTTGACACCCCTGCTCCAGTAGGAAAAGGTAGACCCAGAGATGATCCAGAGTTGGGTGAGTATGTGTTTCCCAAGGAAAGTTCTCTTTCTCAATTATAGCGCAGGGGGCAGGCAAGTGGGCCCAGCTTAAAGTCGTATCCTGCCCCATACATCCCTGCGACCAATCCGCTCTCACAGAGAGGGACTCCTCCGGGTGCCGTCCACTAGGCAGTGCCAGAGGGCGGCACCCAGGAGTAGGGCCTTCTTTGTGATGGGCCCAGCCCTCTGGAATGACCTCCCCCCAGATATCAGGATAACGACGGATCTCCGCTCCCTCCGCACGAAACTCAAGACCCACCTGTTCCAACTAGCCGGCCTGGCTTAATCAGAACTTCTAACCTCCCTGGCAATTTTAAACTGTATATTTAAATCTTTTGGGTATTTTAATTGTTTTAATTGTATTAATTTTATTGTTATTTATTTTAACTTTGTGGCTTTTACTTTTTGTATTGTTAATTGTTGATGTATTTACCTCCTCCATGCCACATGCCTTTATATTTGATTGTACGTCGCCCCGAGTCCCTTCGCGGAGAGGGCGCGACTGATAAATTGAATTGAATCAAATAAAGAGCGAACCGGTTCACTCCCAGCTGATAGTTGGAGCTGAAGCGGTCTGAACCGATAGGATTCTATCCCTGAACCTCATACTGCACATATAGGAACTTTGGATCAAATTTGGCTCATTTCATTCATTTAGATATTCATTCAGATATAAACAAAATGAAAATGAAATAAAGTTAACAGAATTTATAGGCCTTGAATTTAATAGCAATAGCACTTGGACGTACAGTCTATACTGCTCCATGGTGCTTTACAGTGGTTTGCAGTGTCAGCGTACTGCCCTCAACACTCTGGGTCTTCATTTTATCCACCTCGGAAGGATGGAAGGCTGAGTCAATCTTGAGCTGTCAGGATCAAACTCCTGGCTGTGGGCAGAGTTAGCCTGCAATATTGCATTCTGCAGGGACTCAGTGACGAAGACGCTGAGCTTGTCGATCAGAAAGGCAGCAGTTCAGCAGTTCAAATCCCTAGTGCCGCGTAATGGAGTGAGCTCCTGTTACTTGTCCCAGCTTCTGCCAATCTAGCAGTTCGAAAGCATGCAAAAATGCAAGTAGAAAAATAGGAACCACCTTGATGGGAAGGCAACAGCATTCTGTGCACCTTCAGTGTTTAGTCATACCTGCCACATAACCACCGAGACGTCTTCAGACAGCGCTGGCTCTTCGGCTTTGAAACAGAAATGAGCACCACCCCCTAGAGTCAGGAACAACTAGCACATATGTGCAAGGGGAACCATTACCTTTACCTTTACTGCATTTTAATCACTGTGCCACCACAGTTTAATAATTATCCCCTTTTGACATCTAATATTAGTAGCATTTGATAGCAATCTTTTAGAGGAGCTCTGATGTTCTAGAAGAACTTGGCTCCATGATTGATTGATTGATTGATATACATATAAGATAGAGGGAGGCAGAGGCAGAGATTATACCCATTATGTGAAGGCTAATTCTGAATTGCAGAATCAAGTAGAATTTCCCAACGTATTTTATGAGGGATTACAATGTTAAACTTGCCCCATCCGTGGCACATCCACGTTCTGAGCCCTCATCCTTCTATGAGTTACCCATGGATTACTAGATAAATATCACCTTTTTTCCATTCCAAAATAGACTCGATTTTGCACTTCTTTGCATGCAACAGAATCAAAGTGCAAAAGAAAGAAGGACGATATCTGAAAACTCTTGGGTTGTTTGAGAAACATTAACAGCAAAACATAGTTTTTCCCTAACAGGGGAATATAATTACCCCAAGACAATTTTTAAAAATGAAAGCCATTCATTTTCTGTCTCCAAAGAGTTAAACGAATGGCTAATTAACAATTTATTACAAGTTATGATTGGATTTCCCAAGCATATCAATAAGCAATGAATATACGGCATTAGAATATACTGCAGTGAATAGGCTGATTTTAGAATGGTGCACTTAATTCTCCAAAGGAATTTTTACAGACACACACACACACACACACACACACATAGGGTGTACACACACTGGATGGACTAAGCTTTGACATAAGGAGGAGCTGTGGTAGCGCAGTGGTTCGAATGCAGTATTGCAGGCAAACTCTGCCCACAGCCTGACGTTCGATTCTTACTGGGCTCAAGATTGACTCAGCTTTCCATCCTTCCGAGGTCCATAAAATGAAGACCCAAACTGTTGGGGAAAACATGCTGACATTGGAGCAATATATAAGTGCTGTTGCCCAGTGCTATAAACTGGTTTGCTTTTTCATATATATGTTCACAGGTAAAGAGCTGGACAATTGATTTGGGAATGAGGGGAAGCTCATGAGGTCGGGAATCATATAGAGCTGGAATTCCCTTCCTGTTGACCGCAGAAAGCCTTGGCTTCAACTATCCAGAAGGGAACATGTGCCAAGCTTTGTTCATTAGCATTTAAAAAGAGTCTTTGGCATGAGACAACAAATGCAATTTTCACAAAAGCTTGGCAGTTGAGGGTCTCTCACTTACCATTTTTTTTTTGGAGTATTAGATGCACCGGAGTATAAGACGCACCAAGGTTTTGAAGAGGCAAATTTAAAAAACAAGTTTTTGCACTCTGCACGCCTCCCAAAACTGCTCTTTTTTTAATAAAGGGCATGAATAGCCTTTAGGAGGCTTGTAGAGTGCTCCTGGGGGAGTGCCCCCCCCAAACGAGCAAAAAATGGCCCATTCTTTGCTCATTTCTACCCTCCCCAGCCCCCAGGAGCACTCTGAAAGCCTCCTAAAGGCTATGCACAGCCATTTTGGCAAATGGGGGGCGGGGTTTCAGGAGGCAAAAAATGCTGTATTCAGTGTATAAGATGCACCCACATTTTCAGCCTCTTTTTTGAGGGAAAAAAGTGCATCTCTTACTCTGAAAAATACGGTAATAACCATCCAAAGCTTTCTCAGTGATGTGTGAAATATTGCTGGGATGAAGGAAAGAAGTGTTTGCAATTTCTTTCCAATATGTGCAGTCTGAGGTTCAGGGGTGGGAATATATCGGCTCGGACCGATTCAGGCGAACCGGTAGCTCCGACTATCAGCTGAAGCCCAGCTGATCAGTATGGCAGAGTGGATTGCCACGCCTCAGCTGATTTCCTCCCCAACAGTAAGGCGGAAGGTGATTTCTCTGCAAACTGTGCACACATACAGCAAACTGATTGTTAAACCGGTATGATATGACCTCGAGGCGCCTCACTTGTGGGGTGCCCCAGGGATCGGTTCTCTCACCCCTCCTGTTCAACATATACATGAAACCACTGGGCGATATCATCCGTGGTTTTGGAGTATGGTATAATCAATACACTGATGATACCCAACTTTTCATCTCTACCCCAAACCACCCAAACGATGCCCTCGATGTGATGTTCCGATGCCTGGAGGCTGTATGGATCTGGATGGGGACGAACAGGCTCAAGCTCAATCCCTCCAAGACTGAGTAGCTGTGATTCCTGTCATCGCGATTTGTGCATCTTGTACCATCTTTGCTGATAGGGGGAGAAATTTTAGCCCCCTCAGAGAGGGCCCGCAATCTGGGAGTCCTGCTGGATATGCAACTTAATTTAGAAGAACTTCTAATGGCCGTGACCAGGGGGGGCTTTTACCAGGTTCGCCTGGTACGCCAGTTGCGCCCCTTCCTGGATCGGGGTGCCCTGTGCACAGTCACTCATGCCCTTGTCCTTTCTCGCCTGGACTACTGTAACACTCTCTACATGGGGCTGCCCTTGAAGAGCACCCGGAGGCTTCAGCTGGTCCAGAATGCGGCCACGCGGGTTGTCATGGGGGAACCTTGGTGCTCCCATGTTACACCCCTTTTAGGCGGCCTGCACTGGTTGTTTTCCGGGTGCGATTCAAGGTGTTAATTATTATCTTTAAAGCGCTCCATGGCTTAGGTCCAGGGTACTTGCAAGACCACCTACTGCCACCAGTAGCCTCCCACCGTCCAGTACGATCCCACAGAGTTGGCCTCCTCAGGGTGCCGTCAGCCAGGCAGTGTCAGCTGGCAACCCCCAGGGGGAGAGCCTTCTCTGTGGGAGCGCCTTCCCTTTGGAATGAGCTGTCCCCAGAGCTTCACATAATTCTCGACCTCTGGTCCTTCCGGGGCGCCCTAAAAAGTTGGCTTTTCCAGCAAGCTGGCCTGGCCTGGCCTGAATAAAATACATTATGAATTTTAATTGTTAATTTTAATTTAATTTCTAAATCTCATTGCAAATGTCTATTGGGCTTTTTTGGATATTCTATTTAATCTTTAAATAGATCTTTAATCACGTATCTGTAATATGTGTTTTTTATGTTGTACGCCGCCCTGAGTCCTTTTGGAGAAGGGCGGCATATAAGTCCAATAAACCTAAACCTAAACCTAAAATAAAAATAGAAAAGCTTATTTGTCAGAGGGGAAGCAGAATAATTTGCTTGAACCACAGAATTTTGAAAAGGAACGAATGCTAAAAAAATGTCTATAATTATCCGTTTATTACTCCACAATACTTTTTGGGTATCTGAATAATTGGAGCATGGAAGGGGAGCAAGTAGAAGACTTTTCAAGATAGAACTCCCGGTTTCCATATTGTGAAATTCTAACAGAATAGTCAAGAATCTACGGCTGGTGGGTAAAGAGTCAAACAGGATCTCTCCTCAAATGCTTGGCTCGTGAGATGCTCTGAATGCTTTATTGAAAGAACAGGATATGGTGAAACTGGGGAAAATAGGAATACATATAACAAAAACCAAATACAAGATAGGCAGTATTGAGTTACTGCTGAACATAACGATTAATAAATACAAGTAGCGATTGCTCTTGTGTGTGGGATCTGGGTTTGTCCTTGGATGACCATGTGCCACTGATTAAGATGAATTCTTCTTTGTGCTTCTGCCTTCTCCAAATGCTAAAGGAAATGGAGTCTGGCTTCCCAGCATGCACTTGGTTTGAGAATGCGAGCTGATGGGTTGGGTCAACTTCAAACAATATAATTGGTTTTTGTCTCTCCGGCCACTAGATGGGGCTAAAGAGCAACAAGAGTATATAAAAAATATATGCTGGGACATAATAGCTGGTATGATATTTGGCCCCTTGACCTTCCAAAATAATCTTAGCTGAGCATCCCTCACAATTTAGGATAATATCCATGTAGAGCATTCTGCAGTCAGGAAGCTAAGTTCCCCCAAATGTACAGTGAATATCAAATTGTGGTTGCAAAAATCTTCTGTGTTTGTGTGTGTTCCTTGCAAGCAGATAGTAGCTTTATATGATGGATAGGTTAGCCATCCTTAAATTTTACTATTGAAGTCAAAAGTTACGATATCATTTAGGCTTTGGCTTTGTGTTGTCTGTTGTGGTCTCTGTGGTTTGCTTGCTTTTCCAATTAAAATTTAATTCAAGTTCATTACCCTATTTATTGTGTGCCGGCGAAAGGAAATCAGAGCTTGAAAGACCAGGATGAAATAAAATTTAACTCACAGAAAACAAATAAATGGAAACTCTCCCTATGAAGCATAGGCAGAAATATTGTGACTTTGTTTATAATAAACACTTGGAAAGACTGATATTTTCTTTCCTAAATACTCTAAGTAGGATGATCTATGAGATTTCTAATTTATTCTTGTTTAAAATTTAACCATGCTTTTTTTTTAAAGCATATCAATTTTGTTAATACCATGTAATTAAAACATGTCAGTGCACAGCAAGTTTTAGTCTAAATTAATGACTATGAGAATTATTTTAATTAAATAACCAATTATAGAAAAATCGCAGGCATGAGAGCTGACATTTAAATGAATTTCATTTAAATTGCTTCTTAACATTGTTCCATCTAGGACACTAATACAAAATGAACTATTGTATCAACATAGATTATAGCTTTTTTTTTTCTTTTGCATGCGCATAACATATTCATAGTCAATCACTGGAACAAAGCTGAATATTTTTGTATTGATCTGAATCTTCTATTAACAACAACAACAACAACTACAACAACAACAAGTTGAGCGACTTGCATACACTCCCCCCCCCATCCATTCTCCTTTCCAAACTGATGCAATTCTTTTGCTTTAATCAATCTTTCTGTTTCTCCCGCACTGTTTAAATTAGTCTTTGAAAAGATTTAGGAAAAGGGTGACATACTTGCAGTTTTTCGGGAGTTTTCAGTGTGTCAAAACAACCATGTGTAAAAACAAAAAGAAATCAGACTTTCAAGATGCTTCTCTTCTTTCATTGGTATCATGGGAAACCTAGTTAAAAGGTGTTGAGCAACAACAGATTAGACCAGTGGTTCTCAACCTGTGGGTGGGGACCCCTTTGGAGGTCGAACTACCCTTTCAGAGGGGTCACCTAAAACCATTGGAAAACACATATTTTCGATGGTTTTAGGAACCAAGACATCAATTTTATGGTTGGGGGCCACAACTGTATTAAAGGGTTGCGGCATTGGGAAGGTTGAGAACCACTGAGTTAGACTGTTTGGAATACATGGTATGTTCAGATATCTAAGCTAAGTCTGTTTGGAACTTATACAATAATACAATAATACAATAGTAGAGTTGGAAGGGACCTTGGAGGTCTTCTAGTCCAACCCCCTGCCTAGGCAGGAAACCCTATACCGTTCCAGACAAATGGCTATCCAACATCTTCTTAAAGACTTCCAGTGTTGGGGCATTCACAACTTCTGGAGGCAAGCTGTTCCACTGATTAATTGTTCTGTCAGGAAGTTTCTCCTCAGTTCTAAGTTGCTTCTCTCCTTGATTAGTTTCCACCCATTGCTTCTTGTTCTACCCTCAGGTGCCTTGGAGAATAGCTTGACTCCCTCTTCTTTGTGGCAACCCCTGAGATATTGGAACGCTGCTATCATGTCTCCCCTAGTCCTTCTTTCTCTTAAGCTAGACATACCTAGTTCCTGCAACCGTTCTTCATATGTTTTAGTCTCCAGTCCCCTAATCATCTTTGTTGCTCTTCTCTGCACTCTTTCTAGAGTCTCCACATCTTTCACACAAACTTTTCTAGTCTTACGTTTGCGGGGTTTAGAACAAAGAATAATGGAGTTGGAAGGGACTTTGGAGGTCTTCTCATCCAACCTCCTGCTTAAGCAGGAGACACAATGCCACTTCAGAAAAAATGGTTGTCCAGTCTGTTTTTTGAAAGCCTACGATGATGGTGTACCCAGAACCTTTGAAGGCAAGCTGTTCCATTAGACGGCTTGGAATACTTGTTCATCTCCAGCTATCTAAGATAGGTCTATTTGGAACTTCACACAAACATTTCTAGCCTTACGTTTATGGGGTTTAGAACATAGAATAATAGAAGGTAATTTGGAGGTGTTCCAATCCAACCTCTTACTTAAACAGGAGACACAATATCACTTCAGACAAATGGTCGTCCAGTCTTTTTTTTTTTTTTGGGGGGGGGGGGAACCAGAGTTTATAGGTCTGCATATATTCTCCCTTTATTAGAGAGATTGCCAGGGAGGGCAGACAATTTTTTATGCTTTCTCCTCCAGGACACAAACCCGGCTATGTGCAGTGGCAAAATTCTGTGTTGCTGCAATGTCCACAAGAAAAAAAAAATGGTTACAGAATTATAGTTGTCATCTTGTACCAAATATTTGGACATATCTCTAACAATTTCTGGACCATTGTATTTACTCCCATACTTACCGGCTTTTCACCCACGTAAACCAGGGAGCGGCCTGAACAGTTTGAGAACATGTATGTTATTGTGCACTTTTAGTGTAAAAACTTTTTAAATATATTTTAATGTCAGTACTTTTTTTAATATATTGTAAAAAGTAATGTGTATTGCTTGTCTTTGACTGTAATAAAGATTTATACTTTTTTTGAAAGCCTACAGTGATGAAGTACCCACAGCTTCTGAGGGCAAGCTGTTCCATTGGTTGGTTGCTCTCACTGTTAGGAACTTTCTCCTTAGTTCTAGGTTGCTTCTTTCCTTGGTTAGTTTCCATCCATTGCTTCTTGTCTTGGCCTTTTGTTGCTTTGGAAAATAGTTTCACCCCTTTGTCTTTGTGGCAGCAACTCAAATATTGGAACATTGTTATCATGTCTCTCCTAGTCCTTCTTTTCATTAGATTAGACATACCCAATTCCTGTAAGCATTCTTCATATGTTTTAGCCTCCACCTCCGGAATCGTCTTTGTTGCTCTTCTCCGCACTCTTTCTAGAGTCACAACGTCTTTTTTTATGTTGTGGCGACCAGAACTGGATGCAGTATTCTAAACGTAGCTTACTAAGGCTTTGTAGAGCAGTACTAGTACTTCATGTGATCTTGATTCTATCCTTCTATTAATGCATCTATCCTTGGATTGCATTTAATCCTCTTTTTAAAAAAAATCAGAAAACCCAAGAAATAGGAAATACCATCAAGTGGAACTGCAGAAGATATAATCTGATGAGTAAGAAATATCCTTAATTCATAACGATGTGATAATTTGAGAAGGACAAAGGGTTAGAGAAGGTGGCGTCTTTGAAATAAACCAGAAAACAATGGGTGAAATTTCTCTTTGAATTATCTTTTCCATAGCTTTAAAGCAGAAAGGGGGGAGGGGACGGACCCCTCGCATGTTGTTTTCATTGATTAAAGCAGAAATGCTATGTATAAATAATGTGTCTGACAGTATGGTGGACCACTTGGGATATTATGGCATTTAGTATAAAACAGGATGCAAGATTCAGTAGAGGAAATTAAGCATCTTTCCTGGGTAATTTTAGCATTTTTATTAGGTGATAAACATCATGGTGAGGGAATGAGCCAAGCGAATATAGATATTTTCAACAGTGTTAACCTTAATCTAGCGTTATCTAAAGGGACAACATAATATTTTATATTAGTTAAAACACATTGTAAAATACTACTCAAAACAGACTAATGTTTGTCATGCCCTCTTGGCTATTTAAGTCCTTCCCTTGAGCCTGGTTGCAGACTGGGGGAAGAATAAGCATTTGACAGAGTTTGCTCCTATTATTAAAAGAGGAATACAGGAATAAGAAGAAGGGGATGACTAGCAGCCAAGCGGATAGATTTACAGAGGCAATGGGGACGCTATTGGAAAACCTGAAGGGACGTTCTAGAGACAGGCTATCAAGGATAATATACATCTACGTGGTCATCACGGGTTGACACCAACTTGATGTTGCATCATCATATCATATTATTCATCAAAAATGTACCATGGAATGTTTATCTCTTCAGTTAAATTTCTGTCGAGGGATTAAGTATTATAGCTATATTCTGCTCTTCATTGCGGAATTGTAGTTAATGCTTATAGACAATTTTGTCTTTATCATATCCTGGACATAAATTGTTTCAACTCCTACCCTCAAAACGACACCAAGACAACTAGACACAAGAACAGGTTTTTCCCAAGCACCATCACTCTGCTAAACAACTAATTCCCTCACCACTGTCAAACTATTCACTAAGGTTGCATTACTATTACTATTAGTCTTCTCATCGTTCCTATCACTGAAACTTGTGACTGCAGGAGTGTAACTTTGTTGCTTGTATCCTTACAATTTATATGGATATTGATTGTTTCCTGATTGCTTATTTGTACCCCATGACTATCATTAAGTGTTGTACCTTATGATTCTTGATGAATGCATTTTATTCTTCTTATGTACAATGAGAGCATCTGCACCAAAGACAAATTCCTTGTGTGTCCAGTCACACTTGGCCAATAAAGAATTCTATTCTATTCTATTCTATTCTATTCTACTCTACTCTACTCTACTCTACTCTACTCTACTCTACTCTACTCTATTTATGTTTCCTGAGAAAAAAATTGGCTGGGCCAAGAGGAAAGGTTTAGCCCAAAGTCAACCAATGAACAGCCATGGCTGAATTTGGATTTTGTATCTAGCTTGGATTTGAATCTAGGCTTCCTACTCCCAGCTCAGGAATTTATTCACCATTTGTGGGCTCTCAACTGAAGAGAGATCATTATTAGATTATTAAATAATAAAATCATATTCTGCCTTTCTATCCAGAGTGTGTCAATCCATTCCAGATCTCTAGGATGATCCAGTCAACATGCAATGTAAGTGGCACACGTATGGTCTGATATTTAGAGGTCCTATGTGGTGAACTGTTGGTGTAGTAGAAAGGCAGGATATAATTCAATTATTTAATAACCTAAGGCACTTTCAGATTGAAGAATCCAGTAAGTACTTCAATGGACAATGGGGCAAATAATCTCAAAGGGACGTCTTTGCAATTCTCAAATCAACAAGGGCAGGTTTAAAAAGTCAAGATGAAAAAAGTCACCAGTGGTCAAAGCCCCATCCTTCTTTGCATGCATTGTGATGCAATTTTAAAAGATGGAACTTTGATCGTGGCCATGGCTACTATCTCGACTGTTTTGATCCCTTTTCTGTAATATCTCCATCAGTAATTTTAATATGTGATGGTTAGGAAATAAATTGGATTCACACCTATTTCAAGATAAGAGAACAGAGTCCAAGGCTTATGGAGATGGTACCAGTGATGAAATTCAATGTTGTTGTTTTTTTTACTACCAGCTTGGTGGGTGTGGCAGGGGAAGGATACTGCAAAATCCCCACTCTGGGGCCAGCCAGAGGTGGCATTTGCTGGTTCTCTGAACTACTCAAAACTTCTGCTAGTGGTTCTCCAGAACCTGTCAGAACCTGCTGGATTTCACCCCTGGATGGTACCCATATAAAACACACGCATTTCCCTATTGGGCTGTGTTGTCCAAAATCCATAAAATTAGGCTCCAGAGATCCATAAGGACCTCTCTGAATGGTCTATGTACCTCTTCCTCAGTCTTGATCGCTTTCTGAAATGAAAAGAAGGAATGGCATGATAGCAGTGCTCCAATATCTCAGGGGCTGCCCCAAAGAAGAGGGAGTCAAGCTATTTTCGAAAGCACCTGAGGGCAGGACAAGAAGCGATGGATGGAAACTAATCAAGGAGAAAAGCAACCTAGAACTAAGGAGAAAATTCCTGATAGTTAGAACAATTAATCAGTGGAAAAACTTGCCTCCAGAAGTTGTGAATGCCCCAACACTGGAAATGTTTAAGAAGAGATTGGACAACTATTTGTCTGAAATCATATAGGGTTTCCTGCCTGAGTAGGGAGTTGGACAAGAACAGGGGTGTCAAACCCGTGGCATCACGTTGTTGTCACGTGATGTATCATGACTTTTTCCCCTTTGCTAAAATGGGGGTGGGGGTAGCCAGCGCATGATGCATCCAGCCCATGGGCTGGGAGTTTGAGACCCCTGGTCTAGAAGACCTCCAAGGTCCCCTTCCAACTCTGTTGTTCTGTTTTGTTATTCTTAGCAAAAACAAGATTTTGCAAAGCAGATGTCAAGCTCTTTGCAGTTTGATTCCTCATCTCGGGGGGGGGGGGGGACCACAGAACACTTCCCCGTCTCAATAAGAGCTACAATACCAAATGGAAGTTGCTTCCTTGGCAGCTGACGCCAATGGTAATAAAAAGCTATCAATTAATTTTGCCGTAACTGTACGCACCTGTGAACAACTGTTTAATTAAAGAAGCAAACAGAAATCTCTCACAATAATGCTTCAAATTACTTGCATTTATGTGACTCAATTAGCTGGAGTGGATAAGTGCCATTGGAAGGCTGCCATGTTGATGTTCAGAAGGAAAGGGAAGACACAACAAGGGAGACATAAAAGCAATGAAGAAGATATGGATTGACAGACTTGAATAGATTTTTCAGCCTCTTCCTCCTTGATGTTACTCGGCTGCAAAAGAAGGGAGGGGGGGAGATGGCTGTGGGGGCACCAAAGGCAGAGATGCAACTTGTGACAATTGCACTACCAGGATAATCAAAGTGGGAAAAGGTGACATGGCTTCACGAATTAGACCTTTTAGTTCCTCGAAAGCAACACTTAAAAGTCTTTCATTTCTCTGTCTCCCTCCTTTTTCAATAACCACAAAGTCAGAGAGATCCACAGGGGAGATCAAAATCTGCACGAAGGAGAATGCAGATTACAGATTAACAGAATTGGAAGGCACCTTGTAGGTCATCTTGTCCAACCCCCCACTTAAGGAGGAGACCCTATACCATTTCTGACAGATGGCAGTCCAATCTCTTCTTGAAAGCTTCCAGTAATGAAGCTCCCACAACTTCTGAAGGCAAGTTCTGTTCCCTTGGTTGATGGTTCTGTCAGGAAGTTTCTCCTTATTTCTAAATGGAATCTCTCCTTGTTCTGCTTCCATCCATTATTCCTTCTCTGGCCTTCAGGTGCTTTGGAAAATAGCTTGACTCCCTTCTTTCTGTGGCAGCCCTTCAAATATTGGAAGACTGTGTGTCTGGAAAAAATACCAATATAGGTTAAATGATAAGATACCTACATGGGTAGTACCCAGACACGCGATAGAGAATATAAGTATAGAACAAAAACAGGATGTAATTACATATAGAGAACTTCTTGATATAGAGAGAGGTGTATTACAGTTAAAGCCTTTGAATGTATTAAGAGAGGAAAGGGTAATTCAAACCTGGTTCCAGTAATGACAGTTACAAGCTAGATGGAAAAAAGATCAGACAATTGGTATCATGCAAAATGAGGATAGTTTGGTAAAACAAATTAGGGACCAGAGTCAAATGCATAAAAAACGGTTGTACAAAATACTGATAGAAATAGATTCTGAAACAGAGTTAGTTAAAGACTGTATGATAAAATGGGCACAAAATTTCAAAGAGCCAATAATGATGGAAACATGGGAAAAGATTTGGGTAAGAAATGTAAAATTTACGCAAGCTCAGAAGTTGAGAGAGAATGTTTATAAGATGTTGTATAGATGGCATTTAGATCCCAAAAAATTATCTTGTATGTACCCGAATTTACAACCTAAATGTTGGAGATGTGATTGTGCTGATGCTACATATTACCATATATGGTGGACTTGCAAAAAAGTCAAAGCATTTTGGATAAAAATATGGTGGGTTATTCAAAATATACTTTAAAAAAGGATAAAGTTCATCCCCCAGTTGTTTTTGTTAGGTATAATTACAGACTAATCAGTTATAGAGACTGATTTGATTTTGAACTTAACGATGGCAGCAAGATTGTTGGTGGCGCAGTACTGGAAGAGGGAAGAATTGCCTACTATTCAAGAATGGACGCTAAAAGTAGTAAATCTAGCAGAAATGGCCAAAATTACAGCATATTTGAAGGACCATTCGGATGAGAAATATAAGTTGGAATGGAGAAGTTGGATTGACTATATTCAAAATAAATATCGGACTAGAAAATTTCAATTAGCTTATGAGTGAAGGCACAGTGTTACAATTTACCTAAAGTTAGCTTAACAAAAGGGGAATTAAAGCACAAGAGGAGATAGGATGTTAAAATCAGTTAGCTTATGTTAGCGTATGATTGTTAAATATTTATACCCTGTATTTTGCTCTGGGAGGTTGGGGGGAGGGAGGGTCAGAGGGTGGGAAGGGGAAGGGTTAATACTTGTAAAATTTGTTAAAACCTTTAATAAAAAAAAATATTGGAAGACTGCTATCGTGTCTCCCCTGGTCGTTCTCTTCACTAGACTAGCCATGCCCAGTTCCTGTAACCATTCTTCATATATTTTAGCATCCAGTCCCATAATCATCTTTGTTGCTCTTCTGTCCACTTTTTCTAGAGTCTCAACATCTTTTTTTATTGTGTGGTGACCAAAGCTGGAGCAGTATTCTAGGTCTGGTCTTACGAAGGCTTTATAGAGTGATATTAATACCTCACTTGATCTTGATTGTATTCCTCTGTTAATGCAATTTAGGATGGCATTTGCTTCTTTGGCTGATGCTGGCTTGTGACATCTGCTAAAGGTTGACCCACTGCATAGAGTGACAAACTCAGGTTTCTTTTTTTCCCACTGGCTGCCTTCCTCACAACAAAGGGTCTTTTCCAATGTCGTCCTCTCTTTAGCCACCACAACCATTGTTGTAACTTTAATTCAGTGAAACTTTAAGAAGGAAGAAGAGGAGGAGGAGGAGGAGGAAGAAGAAGAAGAGGAGGAAGAGTTGTTGTTATCCATTCAGTCATTTCTGACTCTTGGCAATTCTATTGGCCAGGTCTCTCTATGTCTTCTGATCTTGCCCTGCTTCTTTGAATTGTTCTATGATCTGTCTCGTGTCAGCTTTGATAGTGTCCAGCCATTGTGTTCTTTGATGGCCTAGTTTCCTTTTACCTCTAACTCTTCCAAACATAATTGCTTTCTCTAGCATAGTCCAATTCGTGAATGGGCATTGTTCCCACATGGAGAGAGTCAATCTCTTAACAATCTTTCCATTCACTTCTACCCAGCACAGGGGAGAGAGAGGGGCTGGAGGGTTAGCGTTTTTAACAAGGATGCAGAGTTGCACACCTTGAGAAGTGAAGGCTCAGTTACAGAGGTGGTATTCAGCCAGTTCGGACCGGTTTGAATGAAGCGGTAGTGGCGACCTGCGGGTGGGCTACCCCGGCTCTATGCCGTCCTATTTAGCCACGTTTTTGAAGCTGTGCACATGTGTGCAAGCTGCGCACGAGCAAAGTGCATGCACATTAGGCACACATGCTCATGAAGCGTGTGTGCGCGCGTGCATGGCAAACCGGTGGTGGACTTCTGTGGACCTCACACTCTGCTCCGTTACTATACGCTTGGCTTTTGTACACAGAAAGAAGCACCCTCAACCTTTGCTTAGCTGCCAAATGCTGTGATCCAGACCGCCAATTAGGACTGGCTTAACCCACATTTAGGGGTTAAACCCTGACATTTCTATCAGGAAGGAAAGGCTGAGCAACTGCTGCCCGACAGCAGGTGCACAATTTCTTAGAATGAAACAAGCAAACAAATGGAAGCTAAAGGCTGTAATTATAATCCTTTCAACATACAGTTAGACGAAAATGGGTAGGCTTTTTATTGGCTTAATTATCTCTGCATGTGCAGAACTATATAAACTATATCAATTCTTTTAAAGAGCGAGCTCTGATTTTTCTAATACCTAAGGAAGCTCTGTTTATCAGCGACCTCTTCTTGGGTGTAGCTATTTGTTTATTTAGCATATGGGATCCACAGAGGTCATACAATCAGTGTTACACAAATTTAGTTTAAATAAAGCATCTGAAAAGTATCCACCTATCTATCATCTATCTATCTATCTATCTATCTATCTATCTATCTATCTATCTATCTATCTATCCATCCATCCATCCATCCATCCATCCATCCATCCATCCATCCATCCATCCATCTATCTATCTATCTATCTATCTATCTATCTATCTATCTATCATCTATTTCTATATCTATCACCTATCTATCTATCTATCTATCTATCTATCTATCTATCTATCTATCTATCTATCTATCATCTATCTACCTACCTACCTACCTACCTACCTACACACACACACACACATACACACACACATACACACAGAGGTAATCCTTGAATTACCACCACAATTGAGCCCAAAAGTTCTATCATTAAATGGGACAGTGGTTGTGAATTTTGCCCCATTTTATGACTTTTCTTGCCACAGTTGTTAAGTGCACTTGCTAAGTTGGTAAAACAAGGTGGTTGTATGAATCCAGTTTCCCCCCACTGACTTTGCTTGTTAGAAGATGGCAAAAGGGGATCAGGTGACCCCATAACATTGCGACCGTCATAAATATGAGTCCATTGCCAAGCATCTGATTTTTGATCAGGTGACCATGGGAAAGCCTCAATGGTCAGAAGTGTGACTAAATGAACTGTTATAAGTTGAGGACTACCTGTATAAGATATGTGGGCAATGTAATGTACGAGATAAAATATTAAATTAAGAAAAAACCATAATAAAACGACCATAATTTGGAGCCATAGAATTACAACAGGATAGATGTTATGTTCTAACCTGGCTCCCAAACACAACAAACCAGTTGAATAAATGTTCCCTGTATTAGTAGTGCCAGCAGCCTCGGCAAAAAAATCTGTCTCCCACACACAGCAGGCTAACAAGTCTGTCTAGCATGGAGATAACTAGTTGTCTGCCACATCTGTTCATCTCCACTCCCTGCCTTTTATCCACAGAGCTAGGATGGGGCTTCGCTAGCAGCAGTGGCACTTCTGTCCCAAAGATCAGCCCATAGATTTCCTCTGCTCTGCTCTCCTTTGCCTTCTGCGCATCTGCGCATCAGGCACTGTACCCAGATGTTTCTCCTCTTCCTCATCAGCCACCTCCAGACCTGGGGGCTGTTGACTCTCCATCTAAGGGCTGATGGATGGTCCACGCTCCACTTCTGTCTCTCTCTCTCTCTCTCTCTCTCTACCAGCTCCATTCCCTCTTCCTCCCTTAGAGCTCTCAGTTTGCCTTCATGCTGGCCCTGACTCCCATGTCACCGCCCAGTTTGCACCACTTCAGGAGAACTGGTTGTTAACTTTCTGAGCGGTTTGGCAAACTGGTTGTTGGAAGAAATCATTAGGGCAGAGAACCGGTTGTTAAATTACTTGAATCCCACCCCTGCCTCCACCTCATCTGACTCGGCTGCTGGAGCGGCTGGTGGCCAACAGGTCACAACATGTTATAATTTGATATCTTAAAAAAGCTAACCATCTAATTGCTTCTGGTATGGCTGAGATGAGGTCATCTCAGGTGCCTTGAAATTTCCTGAAGAGGCATTCTTGAACTAGATGTGTTATAGGAGCACCACAGCCACAGTACGGGCTCTTGACCATTTCCCACTTATCAAGCTTTGCCTTAGTTCTGGCACAGCCTATGCTGATTCTAACAGGATAAAAGAGTTGGAAGAGACCTTGGAAGTCTTCTAGTCCAACCCCCTGCTCAAGCAGGAGACCCAATACCACTTCAGGCAAATGGTTGCCCGGTCTGTTTTTTTTTTGAAAGCCTACAATGATGGCGCACCCACAACCTTTGAAGGCAAGCAGTTCCATGAGATGGCTTGGAATATTGTTCATGTCCAGCTATCTAAGATAAGTCTATTTGGAACTTCACACAAACTTTTCTAGCCTTACATTTATGAGGTTTGGAACATAGAATAATAGAAGTGGAAGGTAATTTTGGAGGTGTTCCTGTTAAGTAATTAAGCTCCCCGTTGGGAGAGCGATTATGCAGAGGAGCGTAATGAGAGTGATATGGAATAACACGCACAAACCAGCATACAGAGACACTGAATAGTATAAAAATATAGTAGTTTACTATGTAGAAATGTAGAGGTATTCAGAGTCCGGTTAACAGTCCAAGTCATACACGGTTCAGTAATTCAGTTATCAAAATAGTCAGTCTAACACACAAAGTATAGCTAAACAGTAGCAAACCACAATACCTCAGTATACACCGACCAGCGTCTTAGAAACAGAGAGAGCTAACAGCCATTCTGGCTCCCTCTTATGGCTGCTTGAGGTAACAAGCCAATTACACCTCCTAAGCATTTAAAGTAACAGTAAAGTAATCATAGCTTATATACATTGGCAAGGCAAGCCTCGGGTTACATCCCTAACAGTTCCAATCCAATCTCTTACTTAAACAGGAGACACACTATCACTTCAGACAAATGGTTGTCCAGTCGTTGTTTTTTTTTGAACCAGAGTTTATAGGTCTGCATATATTCTCCCCTTATTAGAGAGATTGCCAGGGAGGGCAGGGAAAACCCATACCTTTTTTCAGGCAAGAGACTGTCCAGTCTCTTCTTCAAAGTCTCTAGTGATGGTGCGCCCACAACCTCTGAAGACACGCAATTCCATTGGTTAATTGTTCTTAACTTTAGGAAATTTCTCCTTAGTTAGTTCTAGGTTGCTTCTCTCGCAGTTTCCATCCATTGTTTCTTCTCTAGTCTTCAGGTCTCCACGGAGATTCTCAGCCATCCAGGTCATGGTTGTCCCCTAGGTGCTTTTTCAAGAGGCAACTGGACTTTCTGGATTTTCTTTGAAGACGTTTCGCTTCTCATCCAAGAAGTTTGGAGGATGAGAAGCAAAACGTCTTCAAAGAGAAACCCAAAAGCCCAGTTGCCTCTTGAAAAAGCACCTAGGGGATAGCCTTCAGGTGCTTTGGTGCTTTTCTAGTTAGGTGGCTCCATATTTTGGAGGCAACTGCATTTCTGGAAGTTTTGTTGGATCTGGGTGTGATATGATATTCTATTTCCAGAAAACGTTCCTTCTTTAAAGGTATTATTCCTCATCAGAAGAATGAAAGAAAATAAAACCAAACAGATTTTTTTTAAAAAAATGCACTGCTGCAGTGTCAAATTCTGATCGGATACGTTTGGTGCCTTTTTATATGTTTTGTCTTCCCTTACTGATCTTTATTATTTAAACGTTTTATCTGGCTTTCTATGCGGAGCTGAGCTACAAGGCAAATACCCAAATTGCTCGTAATATAACTTGCACTTTGGAGTTTGCACTCTCCCAATATTACTTTTTTTTTTTAAATTCCATGTGGCATATCTTCCATTTTGAAGTTTGGTTGCAGGTGCTTGAAACCGGAGCCGAACGAGCGCTGTTATTTTCATTGTTTGGAAAGAAAAAATGTACCTCTGATAATTTTTGCCTTTGATTACCTTCCCTTCAAAGGCTTTTAAGTAGCATGAAAGCCTTTGAAATTTTCGGAATGAAACAGACGTGAGAGTCATTCTGTATGCACAAGATAAACAGATGTCTCAGCTTTCAAACAGAAGGTGGAGGGAGATATCACAACCTTCATCTGAAATAAGTAACTAGTGCACAATGCTCCAGGTTCAACGAATAGGTAGAAGGAGAAACAATAATGCTATTCACTTGTCTAAGTATCTGCAGAACAATGCCAAAAAGAAGTGGATAAGATCAAACAAAATATGATAACCTGCGATATAATGGGAACATGTTCTCCATATGGCCTCATTAGAGAAATATATAGTTATTTATGTTTTAGAAATTTGTCATAAACAGCTAGGCTAAACTTGAGGTCTATCTCAAGGTGTGACTTCCTACATTAAGAAATACCAACTGCCATCTCGGCTTTCTCCGAATCTGATTCCACGCTGGATGAGCCTTCAAAATGTTCTAAGAGATATCCTTCAGGAAAACTAATGAGCTGTTGGGGAGCTCATGAAGACAACAGAAAAGGCTAAAAATGGCAGGGAAATCGCGATGAGCTCGAGGAAGTGATGCCTTCTATAAATCTGCTCTGTTTGTAGACACTTCTTTCTTTCTTGTTTGAACATAGAGTGTAAAGGGATTATCAGCGAGGTCAGATGAGAGAAGCAAAGTGATTTAAGGATCCTTTTGTCTTGTTTTTCTCTCTCTTTTCTGCCTGTTGAAAAAAAAATAGAGTAATGTGTTTTTGGCAGGTGAAGAAGGCAGGAATCTGCAAGACTTCAGGATGTCCAAGATGGTCATAAAGAGGTAGCTTGCCATTGAACTGAGGAATAGCCTCTTTTATGAGGCTTTCCATAGCTTTCCCTGAGCTAGGGAAGAATATCAACGCAAGTCAAGCTACAGAAAGCCTCATAAAAGATGTGATATCTTAGTTCAGTGGTAAGAGACTCCAGATACAACAAGCTTCATCTCCTATCAGTCCTGGAAAGCATATCCAATGACTCAAGATTAGAATAGAATAAGAGAGTCAGAAGGGAGCATGGAGGTCTTCTAGTCTAACCCCCTGCTTAAACAGGAACTCGTACAGCATTTCAGACAAATGGATATCCAACATCTTCTTTAAAATGTCCAGTGTTGGAGGATTCACAACTCTGGAGGAAAGTTGTTCCACTGATTAATTGTTCTAACTATCAGCAAATTTCTCCTTAGTTCTAAGTTGCTTCTCTTCTTGATTAGCTTCCACCCATTGCTTTTTGTCCCACCCGCAGGTGCTTTGGAGAATAGCATGACTCCCTCTTCCTTGTGGCAACCTCTGAGATATTGGAACACTGCTAGCATGTCTCCCTATGTCCTCCTTTTCATTAACTAGACATACCCAAGATTGGGGGATATGTGATCCAAAAACATAGCACAGCCAATTCTGTAGCTTGGTAGGATTGTGTAGCCCTACCATCAACAACTGCTACCCCATTACAGGCAACAATGCTGAAGTTTTAGAAATGGTGCTTCTTGCTCACCAGTGGCAGCGAATTAACAGTTAGCATCCCAGATACTGAAAGGAGATTTTAAGTATTCGGGGATCAATCAACTGCAACAGTACATAAAGTACTAGTAATAGCACTTAGACTTATGTACCACTTCACAGTGCTTTGCAGCCCTCTCTAAGCGTTTACAGAGTCAGCATATTGCCCCCAACAATCTGGGTCCTCATTTTACTGAC
This sequence comes from Natrix helvetica, assembly GCF_964273705.1. NCBI lineage: Eukaryota > Metazoa > Chordata > Lepidosauria > Squamata > Natricidae > Natrix > Natrix helvetica. Next base: position 12,243,104 of record NC_138549.1, on the reverse strand, counting down.
CCCAGAAGGATGGAAGGATGCGTCAACCTTGAGCCAATGATTAACAGATTAACAGAGTTGGAAGGGACCTTGTAGGTCATCTAGTCCAACCCCTCCCTGCTCAAGCAGGGGACCCTACACCATTTCTGACCAATGGCAGTCCAGTCTCTTCGCAAAAGCTTCCATTTATGATGCTCCCACAACTTCCCACGACTTCTTAACGCAACTTCTGTTCCATTGGTTGATTGCTCTCACTCAATGAGGATTGAACTCCTGGATCCACCACCATGAAACAGCTGATACCAGATCCCAAAGATAAAAGGAGAAATAATAGCTGGAATATAATCATCAGAATATTGCCCCTGGACTGTTAAGATCTACCATATTTTACAGAGTATAAGATGCACCCCCCCCCCTAAAAGTGGGTGAAAATTTCAATGTCTTATAGACCGAATACAGGCCTGTTTTTGGCCTCCCGAAGCCTCTGCATGACCTGTTTTTTACCAAAATTGTGCCCGTTTTTGGCCCGCAAAGTGCTTCTGGGGGCCAGGGAGGATGAAAATGGATGAAAATGGGATGCACCGAGGTCAAAAACTATTTTTTTCCTTGACTTCCTCCTCTAAATCTAAGTGAGTCTTATAGTCCGAAAAATACAGTAAATTTAAAAACTAAGAATCCTCATGTAGCCACACAATATCTTCCAAAAGATAGCAGTATCTTCCAAAATTTGGACAAGAGCTACCAACATGCTATAATTTTCTGGCTGTGGATTATAGGATTCAACATAGCTGCAGGACACCCTGGAGTAAGTTACCAAAAACATAACAGTGAGTTATTTTTAAGAAAGATGGAATACTTTTCTCAAACAACCTACTCATATTCTATTGTATGGCTACATAAGGACTCTTAGTTTTTGAATTTAGATCTTCACAGTCAGGCTACAATATTCTGATGATTATATTCCAGCTATTATTTCTCCTTTCATCTTACTACAGGGTGACAGCTCCTACTTCAAATGCTGTTTTTAACCAAAATAAATAAATAAAATGCAGCCAGTTTTTTTTAATCTCTGTGCAAACAGAGCTGATAACGAAAAACCAGCACATATAAATTCCTGTTTGTCAAAAATGAAACTATTATGTTGCCATAAAAATCAATGTTTGTTCAATTATTATCTTTGCACAGTACAGTTCACTGCCACACAGTTTCTTGTTAGATTAAATCAAAGCTGCTTTTAAATACCATATTACCAGCTGTTGCCAGATAGAGGACAAAACGAATCGTCTCTCGCAGTAAACATTTGGGGGTAAGGGAAAGGGGCAGTTGGCACACCTTCGTGCCAACATCGCAACCATTCTAAGCGATGTTTATAAATACACTCCAGGCTTATTTGTCTCTTTTACTGAACGGTTGGTCCTTGTCCCATTTGTTTATCAAAATAAATGGTCCCACTGCTGGCAAAAGCAATCAGAAATCCTGAATAAACGCATAAAAGTTCCTGCTGCCAGGGACTGGAATCAGCTGTTGGAATGGAAAGTAAAATCAGCTGAAAATTCAAGCCTGTTTTCCTTCCTTTTTCCATCAATGCCTGAACCCAAATCAAAAAGTTTAAGGTGTGGTGAGTGTGCCCTGATTCCTTTTGGTGTTTTCAGTCTCTCATTAATAGGGAGTGGCATGGTGGAAGATGTTCACTTCCCACTTGGAAGTTTGAGAATTCAGTCCTAGGTAGTGGTAGATATTTCTCTCCTATCTGTGAACTCCACATAGGCATCAGGATGGCCATCCGGACAGTAAATGCTTAAATCCATCCAGTGCAACCTACTTGTAGGAGCAGCGACGTGCAGTCAGGGGAGGTAGGGGAGGCACAGCCTCACCACTGGCATCATGAAAAGAAAAAAAATGTAAAAGGAAAAAGGCGAGAGCTGAAGTCAGGCTGAGCTAGTTGCTGCCTCACTGTGGATGACTCTGCTTAACTGTTTAAAAAAGCCTCTAAAAAAGCGCCCTCTACTATGAGGCAGGAGAACTGCATGCCTAATCTACTCTGACTTTAGGAGTTTTTTGATCACTCAAGCAGAGTTAAGAAAGGGTTAAAAGCCTAAAAATTCCTGACGTAGGTGAGGCACGCAGTTCTCCTGGCTCATAGTAGAGGGTGCTCGTTTGTGCGGGGCTTCTTCAGAGGACCCGAGGCAAGAGCCGAGTTGAAATCCTCTCTGAAACAGCAGGAAAAGGTACATGTGGGTTGAGGGAGGGGGAGGAATTCAAACTTCAAACTTCAAAGTGTAGTTTGATTGCATGCAGAGCCACGTTGCCTTTTCAAACCTGTAATCAGTGAAGCTGGGCTGGATCCTTCCAGGCCTGGGGGAAAGTGTGTGTAGTCCAATCCAACGTGTGTGTGTGTGTGTGTGTGTGTGTGTGTGTGTGTTTGAGAGAGGGGGGAGGGAGGGAGAGAGGGAGGAAGGAGGGGAAGGGAGAAGAAAAAGAAAGAAGGAATCTTCTTTCGCAAAGGAGAAAAACAAATGCTGTCGCTTTAAATCGGAACTGAGCATGCCTGGCTGTGGAATTCGGGGAGTTGAAGTTGAGTTCGAGGGTGGGGGTCAAACACATCATCAGTTTGGAGCCAGTCTGCCCCATAAGAGGCCAAAGTGTAAACCTTTTTGAATTCCGTTGACTCTTATCTAGCACCAATTTGCCTTGACCGTTAGTATTAGTTCTTAGTTAGTAGTAGTTCTTGTATAGGTTGCATGGAAGAAACTTGTAATGCTTTTGAACTCTATCCTGGCTCCTCATTTGCTGGGCCTGACATGACCTCCCTCCCTCTCACCCCACAATTTCTCCGTCATTTTGCATTTTGATCCTCTCTTTGCATTATGATTTTTCATCAGAATGACAACAGGGAAACTGCAATACGGGTAGCGCTTCACTTATGACCATAACTGAGCCTGGAAATTATGATCATAAGTCATTGCTGAAGAAGCTTCTTGGATGAGAAGTGAAATGTCTTCCAAAAAGAAAGAAAGAAAGAAAGAGAGAGAGAGAGAGACAGAGAGAGAGACAGAGACAGAGAGAGACAGAGAAGAAAAAAGAAAGAGAGAGAGAGGGAGGGAGAGAAGAAAAAGAAAGAGAGAGAGAGAGAGAGAGAGAAAAGAAAAAAGAAAAAAGAAAGAAAGAAAGAAAGGAAGAAAGTCAGACAGTCGGTCAGTCAGTCAGTCAGTCAGTCCAGCTGCCTCTTGAAAAAGCACCTTTGGGACAACCATGACCTGGATGACTGCAATTCTCCATAGACATTTAGCTATGCACTTTGGGATGAACATTCTTTGAATGATGTGGGAGTATGAATGCATTTCCAGAAAAAATGCAGACTATTGGAACCATTTGCACTTCAGTTTGCAATGCAGACAACATAGACTCGTCCTCAACAGCCTGCGCTTCTGTCCAACAGTGAAGGGACAGAGAGCAGAAGACATCCTGCAACCAAGAAACCTCCATGCCCATTTGCACTACTCAGGTGACTAAGAGGACACAGATAAACCTCCAAGTCGCCTCAACAACTCTCTAAAAAATGTAAACGACCAGTTGTCTGCAAGGAGTATAAACCCTTCCATTCACCACCATCCAGTCAGAGCTGAAGAAGCTTCTTGGATGAGAAGAGAAACGTCTTCAAAGAAAAACAAGAAAGTCCAGTTGCCTCTTGAAAAAGCACCTTTGGGATATTCACCTAACTAACGGTCTCAGGCACAACTCTGATAAAATAAGAGAATAAGAGTCAGTTGACTGTGTAGTTTGGTGCCTGTAGATTTTCTTCCAAACTGTATTATCTTCAAGACTGCTGAGCAATTTTCAGTTGAAAATAAAGTTCAGGTGATGGTTATTAGAGACCTGATCTATATCTAAGCCCTCTAGGAATTCCCGAGTCTTTTGACAAATGATAGAACTAAAAGACAAACGATGGAAGTATGAAACACAGAGGAGTAGCCAGCAGGCCGTAACTACCAGCTAGTCCCTAACCTCCGATATGTATTTCCAATATCTTATCTTCAAATTGCTACCCTTGAGTTTTAAAAGTCCTTGAAATTAGCTTCAGAACTTCCTCTGTTCAGATGTTTAAGACTCCATAATTTCAACTGCATGGAAACACCTCTTCTGTGAATATTTTTGATGGGGAGATGAATCGCTTGCTGCTATTTTGAGGATAAAAATATTTTCCGGGAAAATATAATTCCCCTCTGTGTGCTGGAATCCTGATTCGTCGTAATGCCCCACCCACCATTTGTTTCAATCCAGCTGCTAAGGTTAATTTGAAATGTTGGTAATATATTATAAGACAATTACATTTCAAATCAATGGAAGACAGAAAAAAGTATTACAGTAATTTAATAGGCAGAATACAGCCTCCAGTAATGTGTAATAGTAAGTCTTCTGAATATGAGAAAACAGGCATGACAGTGGATTATCCACATTTTATTCCAAAGTGTGGTGGATTTTCATTTTGCTTCTCCCAATATCTGCATTTCCAAGTTGGCGTTACATAGTGGAGAATTTTATCAAATTTAAAAAAAAAATTAAGTGCTAGCCACAAGTGATAACAGGGTCCTTAGAGAAAATTTGTCATTTGGAAGTAATGAATTAATTTACATATATACGTAGCCATCAAACTATTTTATTTTGTGGAATGCAGCATTTCACAAAGTACAGGGGGGGGGGGAAATGTAACACGCAGTAAAGCAAAAATAAGTTAGGGACTGGAGATAGAGGAAAAGAAAACTTAATGAAGTTTAGTGTCAATCAAGATCATCTGTTGCTTATTTTTAAATGCTTCTTCCTTTTGAAGCCATCCTTGTCTACATTCCATGTCAACTTTTTACTCTTTACATTTCTTCTTTGTCTCTTCTAGAGAGCCTCATCAAACCCACCCACCCATAACATTCTTGGCCTTCCACTTTGTCACAGCTTGTCACTCTTCTTTTTTGTAGTTCAACATATTGCAACTCAACCATTATCCCAAAGCATAGGTTGAAGAGGAGCAAGGAGAGAAGCAACATAGAACTAAAGAGAAATTTCCCAATGATGAGGACAAATAACCTATGGAATCATCTTCATTTAAAGACCCCATCATCCCTTGCGGGGTGACATCTGTGCAACTGAATGGAGCTAGCAGAGTGTTTTAATGGCCGGATACCTTTCCTGTTGCCAATGCGGAGTTTTGTTCAGCAGATACATTCTCAGTGTGACCAGAGAAAGAAATATCTGCCTCTACCTAGGATCGAACTCACAGCCTCCTGATTGAGATGCAAGAGCTCCACCTCAAGGCCACCACACCACTCCAAAATAACCAATGGAATGGCTTGCCTTGTGGGTGCTTCGTCACTGGAGGTTTTTAAGAAGAGACTGGAAAGTCACTTGTCTGAAATAGTATAGAGTTTCCTGCTTGAGCGGGAGGTTGGACTAGAAGTCCTCCAAGGTCCCTTGGATAACTCTGTTATTCAGTTATTCTATTAACATTTTTCTTGTTCCTCTTCATTTTTTCAATATTGTCCTCTATCGGACAAGGCATACTGGCTGACACCAACCTACTCATTCCTATCTTTAATGACCCAATAGCAACATAAATTTATACTTCTGAACATCCCTTTTAGCCATTTCATTTACAATTTAACTTATATCCACCCCTTTATCGCCTTCTGTTATATCTTTCTTCTTTGTCTTATTTTCGCAAGCATATTTTCTTCCCTTTCTTCTCCCCTTTCTCTTTGGCAATTAATTAATCGGTAAGATAAGAGTGTATTTTTAGGATGCAGCAATTCCAACAGACACGAGGAGGCAGCCAATAAGGGTTTAAAATTAGTACAGTAATCATTAAAACAGGCATTGGGGTTGGGGCAGTGAGGTTTTAGGATGAGACTCTGGAATGGTATGTGGTGGGTGATTTTTGTAGTTTAACTGTGCTTTAATGTATTTCCTGTAACTTGATGGAATCCCATGTCTTCATTTTGTTTGCAGCCCAATTTCTCAGATACATGGATGGACATATACGTTGGATAATATAAATACACACAAAAAGAACATCTTGGTGAATTAATTAATACTTTTTTTAAACCATTTGTTCTTTCTATATTCTAAGCTGCCATCTTTTGTAAGCCAAAGCCATCTGCAGTCAGTTTAAGAGATTGATCCCTGCCAGCTATCACCATTTCAGTCAACCAAGGCTGTCTTATCATCCTTCTTAGTGTGATCTAAACCTGCTTGCCAGGATAATTGTACCCAAATCACATTCCAGCTAATGGAAAAAATAAGGTCCATTGGTTTGGACATATTTTGGCTAGCTGGCCATAAGCACAGATCCCAAGAAGCTGACATTTTTTGAACCCATATCTCATTGAGATGTGATTCAGGATACTAATGAATTGATTATGATTGGGGAAAATAGCAATAGCACTATAGCAATTAGCACTTAGACTTCTATATCGCTTCACAGTGTTTTGTAGCCCTCTCTAAGTGGTTTACAGAGTCAGCATATAGGTGAAGGTTCCCCTCGCACATATGTGCTATTCATTCCTGACTCTAGGGGGCGCTGCTCATATCTGTTTCAAAGCCAAAGAGTCAGCGCTGTCCAGAGTAGTCTCCGTGGTCATGTGACCGGCATGACTAAACACCGAAGGTGCACGAAATGCTGTTACCTTCCCACCAAAAGTAGTTCCTATTTTTCTACTTGCATTTTTACATGCTTTCGAACTGCTAGGTTGGCAGAAGCTGGGACACGTCATGGGAGCTCACTCCATTATGCAGCGTTAGGGATTCGAACTGCCACCCTTTCTGGTCGACAAGCTCAGTGTCTTAGCCACTGAGTCACTGCATCTAGACCCCAACAAGTTTGGGTTCTGATTTTACCCACCTCGGAAGGATGGAAGGATGAGTCAACCTTGAGCCTGGTGAGATTTGTGCTGCTGAATTGCAAGCAGCAGAGTAGCCTGCAGTACAGCACTCTAACCATTGTCCACCATGGCTCATTGCTCTCCTTTCATGTTATGTTAAAGAAAATTAGCATAATTTTCATCTGGTTTTCCTGTTTTCTAAACCAGTCATTTTCAAAGTTTCAGACTTTTGTGGAAGGTGTCTGTGTTTTCTCCCTGCTGAAAACAAGGATAAGAAAGACACTTGTATGTTTCCCCTTTAAATGCAAGCTTAATTGGTATTTCCTCAACTAAGACATCAACTGAAATATCATTATTCCCTGGCGTTAACACATTCTCAAATGTTGTAATGAATTTTTCTTTTAAAAAGTTAGAAAAATATTTAGGGGAAATCGCAAACAGAAGGGCTATGTACTCAGAAAAAAAAACATTGTATGCAAAAATACGCAATGTGTATAAGTACATTTGCGTACACTGTGTAATACAGAATAAGCAGAGATGGCCATTGGGGAAAATAAAGTAGATATATGCTAAAAACAACCCATTGAGGTTATGTTCCCTGGTATAATGAAGGTAATGCAACCTGATTCTCTTTTAATTTTAGAACAATTTTAGGAGTGATAACAGTTTGATTTCTCTCTCTCTCTCTCTCTTTCTCTCTCTCTCTCTCTCTCTCTCTCTCTCTCTCTTTCTCTTTTTTCTCTCTCTCCCTCCCTGTCACCCTCTCTCACTCTCTCACCCACTCTCCGTCTCCCATTCTCCCTCCCTCCCTCTCACCCTTTCTCTCTCCCTCCTTCCTTCTTTCCCTTTCATCCTCTCTCCCTCTCTCCATGCTGAGAGTTACTTTATAAGAGAAACAGGGTCACTTCCTGTATCCCTCTTCCTAGAGAAGTGATCTGAAGGAGTTCCTTTTCTTAGGTGTCTCTACAAATATTAGTAGGAAGCAGTTGTCAGCATATAAGCTGGATAGCCGTGCTTCACAATAAAACTATGTGATCGGGCTTTGCAGGAGAAATTTAGTTCACAGTCCTTTGGATCAGTGGTGGTCGGTGATTGAAACACATAAGGGAATATCTCTCTCACCATCTTGAGTCCGGAAGCAGTTCCATAGGTGGAAGGCATAGACATTTTGGTGAGGTATTGACGTTTAGTACTCTAAGGAGTCCAAGACTGCTCCTGAGTGAAAGAGTGGAATGTCTGCCAGTTTGAACTGAGGTAATGGAGTGGGAGGCAACTGGCATTTGGAACAGAGTTCTTTTCAGGTGGGGAGGGGAAGTAGAATATCTAATTCCATAGCATCAGAGCGTGTTAATACTGTATAAGGAATACTAATGATCTGATGGTCATTTCAAAAAAATGACCATCTTTCTTAGCAAGCACCTAGAAGCCAAGAGGAACATACGTGCTAAATTTCAAATTTGTAGGCTTTACAATTCTGGAGATTTTGTGATGAGTGAGTGATATTTGTCTTACACACACACACACACACACACACACACACACACACACACACACACACACCTAATTACATAGGAAGAAATGTGGTGATTTTAGTTCATTTCCATGTGCAAGAATAACTCTTTTCCACAGACATTTGTATGTATGTGTAAACTTTTAAAGCAGGGATCTCCAACCCTGGCACTTTAAAACTTGTGGACTTCAATTCCCAGAATTCCCCAGTCAATATGACTGACTGAGGAATTCTGGAAATTGAAATCCACAAGTCTTAAAGTTGCCAAGGTTGAAGATCTCTCTTCTGAGAGATGTTCCCACATGTGTAGTGTGAGAAACATTAACTTCCTTGGGTCACAATTTCATATGTCTTATAGAAACTCTCCAGAGGATGGAAAAGAAAATTGAATCTGAGACAAGAATTGAGTGTTAGAACTTTATGGAAAGATTCTTACTTGGAAACCATTTTTGGACTTTGTGTTTGAGTTGGGGGGAAAATGAAATTTTGACTTTGGTTTTTGCTGATTAGACACGTTTGTTGTTATAGAAATGGCTGGCATACTGTATATTAGTATGTAAAAGTAAAAAGTCAAGGTTGTATATCATTACCTTGCCCTACTATGATAAAAAGCGTTAGAAGTCTTTTCTCTTCCCCTTTATCCTACCCTTTTTCTGCTTCGTCCCTTTTTCCTCTTATTTGCCATTATTTTTATTTGCCATTATTTTTGCCATTATTTTTATTTGCATCTCTGTTTTTTATATTTAAGGGTGGCTCAATGGCTAAGACGCTGAGCTTTGCAATCAGAAAGGTCGGTAGTTCAGCAGTTCGAATCCCTATGGCTGGGTAATGGAATGAGCTCCCATTACTTGCCCCAGCTTCTGCCAACTTAGCAGTTCGAAAGCATGTAAAAAATGCAAGGAGAAAAAATAGGGACCACTTTTGGTAGGAAGGTAACAGCATTCCATGCACCTTCGATGTTTAGTCATGCTGGCCACATGACCACGGAGACGTCTTCGGACAGTGCTGGCTCTTCAGCTTTGAAACGGAGATGACTGCCCCCCCTGAATCCGGAAAGACTAGAACATATGTGCGAGGGGAACCTTTAGCTTATTTGATATTACGATTAATGAATAAAATACTTAAAATGAAAAAAAAAAAGAACTTTACAGAAAGACTCTTGTTTACTTCACCCATGGTCTCATTTACCGGGAGACTATCTCTAGTTGAGATCTGATACTATAAAGCCAAAAAAGATAACTTAATAAGTGGCAAAGCTGTCACTTATTTGGTACTTTTATCCTCTGACTTCCCTTCAAGAGTTCATGTCATGCCCCAGTATATAACTTTTATATGCTGTTATTGCTTTCCAGCCCCATCTAGTGGCCAGAAGGACAAATATGCCCCAACATGCGACCTTTATATACTGTTGTTGCTCTCTAGCCCCATCTAATGGCCGGAGAGACAAATACCGTAAATTGTTTGAAGCTGACCTCACCTCTTTACCCATCAGCCCTCACTCTCAAACCAAGTGCACGCTGGAAAACCAGACTCCATTTCCTTTAGCATTTAGAGAAGGCAGAAGCACAAAGAACCATCCATCTTAATCTGTGATACTTGGTCCTCCAAGGACAAACCCACATCCCACACATACAGAGCATCATTGGGGAGATTTAAATTACTTGTATTTATTAATTGTTATGTTCAGCAGTAACTCAGTACTGCCTATCTTGTATTTAGTTCTCATTGTATGTGTTCCTATTTTCCCCAGTTTCACCCTATCCTGTTAGGGTTCTAAATACCATGCAGAAATAAATCATTGTCCAAGGCAAAACATCCTTAAAGGTCCAATTTATTCTACAGGCATGTTAGCACCTCTATGGAAAATTCCAACTCTGAATTACATCCTGAAATTCCACCCAGTTGAAAGTTCATGATCTATCCCCACACCCACAAATCCATCACATGTTCCAATCATCATCTTCCATGCTGGCATGTACACCCTTCTTCCGGCCAGGTGTCGAGCTGAGGAGACAAAAGACGACCTTGAGCTTCTAAGAAAATCCATAACAATACATTCCACAATCCTACTCCTTTCTATTCCCCCCTCCCAACTACTACACTATTGAAACAGCATAGAAAATTATAAGAAAGTGTGGCAGGCCAAAGATCCTAAAAAGAATATAACTACAGGCCTGACAATCCTGTTCTTTCAATAAAGCATTCAGATCTACGCACACAGCCTGGTTTATTGGAGGATAGGTGAGGTTAGCTCAGAGTTGGTATTCAGCAGGCTCTGACCAGTTCTGGAGAACCGGTAGTGGAAATTTTGAGTAGTTCGGAGAACCGGTAAATACCACCTTTGACTGGCTTTGCCCCCATCTATTCTCTGCCTCCCGAGTCCCAGCTGATCAGAAGGAAATGGGGATTTTGCAGTAACCTTCCCCTGGAGTGGGGAGGGAATGGGGATTTTACAGTATCCTTCCCCTGCCATGCCCACCAAGCCATGCCTACCAAGCCAAGCCCACAGAACCGGTGGTAAAAAAATTGAATCCCACCACTAGTTTAGCTGCATGTCGAGCTGCACACAGAGTAACATATCATGAGGACAGAACTGCTCATGTGAAATATTTCCTCCTTCAATTTTATTTGCGCAAGTGGATCTTGCAGAGAAATGATTAAAGAAGACTTTCTGGTGCTTAGTTGGAGATCATCCAACATACCATCTCACCACAGAGGCAAACGTCCTGTCCTTGTTACTCCACTGAGGACAATTTTGAAAACCAACTTCAGATGACTTTACCTGGCTTTTTAGCCTCCTTCAGCACTGCTTAAGCTCACCTTTTTACAGAGGGATAAGCAAAACGTGGTCTATAAACGGACTTTCAAATGGGCAGCCTTGGTGGGTAGGCATTTCGGCATCGTTCACAAAAAAACTGAGACCGTTGTGTCATAGGTCCTGAGGAAAACTGTCTCGAGCAGTGTGAGGAAAATGGAGGTCACTGCCCAAGAGCTTTGCAAAGACTGACCAGGTCAGATGTTAGAATGCCAATCTCAGGATCTCTGCTTCTTGCTTCTAATTGGAACATCTTTAATTCTGTCACCAGGCCCGAGAAGACAAGAGAGGAAAAAATGAGAAATGTTTCTGGCCAAGTCATAATCAAACTTGAGTTCCTCTCAGAAGTGCTGACTGCCCCCTTCTCTGCCGTTAGCTCTCTTTCGCCACCAGCATCTCCCAAGAAAGCTTCTGTTCCTGACACATCCAGCATGGAAGGTGAGCGCCGAAGACCTTTTGACTTCTCAACCAGCTTGAAACTGATCCAATAATTTTTTATTGTGATTTCTTGCTGGCCTGCTATTTTGTTTGTTGCTCCTTTTAGACCTCCCAATATCCATTCATTACGCTTCCTCAATACTCACGAGTACAATAATCTTCAAGAAAGTGGTTTGGGTGGGGTTTTTTTTTAAAGTTCTTATTAATGCATCACTTTTTAATACAAGTTGTGGATCAAATATTGTTCATCCGGACTTAAGCAACATTTGGCAGATGTTTCACACTCCAAAGCAAATTCTGTACAGTGTATTTTCTTGTCGAGGATGTTTTTAAGATGCTAAAGCTTATGAAGTTGTCCAGTTATCACACTGCCAAAGCAATTGAAATGAAAGAACAGAATTTAAATGAACAGGGTAGACCAGGGAACTGCCCATAAGTTGAGTTCTGACAGCCACACACAAGAATCGCTCTTTTTCAAGGCATTGAAGGACATACAAAGTAAGGCAGAGAAACAGTTTTGATGGTTAAGTTGGCAAAACAATCAAAATGCAGATGAGTCATGGCCAAAAGGTAGATGAAATTAATCTACTTTGCTGTTGTTATTAGTTGCGAAGTCATGTTCAACCCATCTTGACCTCAGGGACAACATTCCTCCAGGCCTCTTTGTCCTCTACCATCCCCCAGAGTCCATTTAAGGTCATGCCGACTGCTTCAGTGACTCCATCCAGCCACCTCATTCTCTGTTGTCCCCTCCTTCTTTTGCCTCAATTGTTCCCAGCATTAGGCTCTTCTCCAGTGAGTCCTTCCTTCTCATTAGGTGGCCAAAGTCTTTGAGTTTCCTCTTCAGGATCTGGACTTCTAAAGGGCAGTCAGGGTGGGTCTCCTCTAGGATTTACTGGTTTGATCGCCTTGCAGTCCAAGGGACTCGCAGGAGTCTTCTCCAGCATTATAGTTCAAAGGCCTCAATTCTTTAGTGCTCAATCTTTCTTAATGGTCCAAGTTTCACAGCTATACATTGCAACTGGGAAAACCATAGCCTTGACTATACACATTTTTGTTGGCAGGATGATGTTTCTGCTTTTTAGTATGCTGTCTAGATTTGCCATAGCTTTCCTCCCCAGGAGCAAGCGTCTTTTAATTTCTTGGCTGTAGTCCCCATCTGCGGTAACCTTGGAGCCCAGGAAAACAAAATCTGTCACTACCTCCATTTCTTCCCCATCTATTTGCCAGGAATTGAGAGGGTCAGATGTCATGATTTTAGTTTTCTTAATTTTGAGTTTCAAGCCAACTTTTGCACTCTCCTTCTTTATCCGCATCAAGAGAGGCTCTTTAGTTCCCCTTCACTTTCTGCCATTAGCAGAAAGTAACCTACTTTAATTTCATTCAAATTACAATGAATTAAATAAATACCAAGAATAGGATTGGTATCCATGTATTTAATCTGTGGAGTTCTGCTGGCATAGTGGTTAGAATGCAGTATTGCAGGTTAACTCTGCCCACAACCTGGAGTTTGATCCTGACAGGCTCAAGGCTGACTCAGCCTTCCATCCTACTGACATCAGTAAAAGGAGGACCCAGATTGTTGACAGCAATCTTGTAAACCACTCAGAGAGCACTGTAAAGCACAACGGGACAGCATATACCGTATTTCTTTGGAGTATATGATGCATCGAGGTACAAGACGCACCAAGGTTTTGAAGAGGCAAATAAAAAAAAGCTTCTCACATTCTGCAAACCTCCCAAAATGGCCTGTTTTTCGTGAAAATGGACCCGTTTTTCCCCCAAAAAAGGCATGAATAGCCTTTAGGGGGCTTGCAGAGTGCTCCTGGCGGTGCCCCCCCCCCCAAAGCAAGCAAAAATGGCCAATTTTTCATGAAAACAGGCCCATTTTTTGTCAAAAGAATTGCATGCATAGCCTTTAGGAGGCTTATAGAGTACTCCTGGGGACTGGGGGGGGGGGTAAAATTGAGCAAAAAATGGCCAATGTTTCACTCATTTCTTCCCTCTCCAGCCCCCAGGAGCTCTCTGAAAGCCTCCATAAGGGTATGCACAGCCATTTTTATGAAGGGAGGCATGATTTTGGGAGGCAAAAAATGCTGCATTCAGTGTATAAGACGCACCCAGATTTTCAGCCTCTTTTTTGAGGGAAAAAGGTGCATCTTATACTCCGAAAAATATGGTAAGTGCAATTCCTGTTGCTACTGCTACTGCTATTAATAATGCTCTTCTTGACTCACCACAAACTGGAGTCAGAAGATGTTCTGTCTTAGCTGATCTCGGCAAACCAAGCCAGTTTGGAACTGCTTTGTACTTGGATGAGAGTTCACCATAAATACCTTGGATGGATGGGAAATGAATTACATATTGTTTCAAGAAAAATACTCAAAGGTGTCCATAAAATTATCAGAAATGTATTTCAAATTTTGGATGGAAATAAACAGCATATATCAGATTGTGCAAATCTATCATAAACGTATCTGTCTTACTTTGTCACATGTGCTTTTAAATAATCTACCTCCAGTGACTTTGGTTAGTTCAACCAAAGAGGATATACTCAAAGTCTAAACTAATCAATCTTTCCTAGAACACAAAGGAAAGACTGTCTACATTATTCTGTTTTTTGTGGATATAAGCAATCATGGCATCTGAATATCTTTTTGAAGACCTTCAGAATAACAGAATAACAGAGTTGGAAGGGACCTTGGAGGTCTTCTAGTCTAACCACCTGCTTAGGTAGGAAACCCTACTTCAGACAAATGGTTATCCAATCTCTTCTTAAAAACTTCCACTGTTGGAGCATTCACAATTTCTGGACGCAAGTTGTTCCCCTGATTAATTGTTCTCACTTTCAGGAAATTTCTCCTTAGTTCTAAGTTGCTTCTCTCCTTGATTAGTTTCCACCCATTGCTTCTTGTTCTACCCTCAGGTGCTTTGGAGAATAGGTTGACTCCCTCTTCTTTGTGGCAGCCCCTGAGATATTGGAACACTGCTATCATGTCTCCCCTAGTCCTTCTTTCTCTTAAGCTAGACATACCCAGTTCCTGCAACCGTTCTTCATCTGTTTTAGCCTCCAGTCCCCTAATCATCTTGGTTGCTTTCTCTGCACTCTTTCTAGAGCCTCCACATATTTTTTACATTGTGTCAACCAAAACTGGATGCAATCTTCTAAGTGTGACCTTACCAAGGCATTATAAAGTGGTATTAATACTTCACATGATCTTGATTGTGTCCCTCTGTTGATGCAGCCTAGAACTGTGTTGGCTTTTTTGGCAGCTGCTGCACACTGCTGGCTCATATTTAAATGGTTGTCCACTAGAAATCCAAGATCCCTCTCACAGTTACTAGTATTGTGCGAGGTACCACATATACTGTACCTGTGCATTTTGTTTGTCTTGCCTAAATGTAGAACCTTACTTAAGACGGAGATGTAAGAATGTCAGAGGAGGCTTGTGCACGTCATAACCTGACCTGGTGGATGCAACCTTCCAGTCCCAGAACCAGAATCCTGACTGAGCTTTTTTCAAGGAGCCACATCGCAATTGCTATCAACCTGGTAAGATATCCTTTGGTTAAATCTTATTATGAAACATCATAATGGTCTTTTCTTCAGGAAACATCACAATAAAATGTGAAGTCAGGGAGAACATATCTCAGATCAAGGGCATTCATAAAGGCATGTGAAGATCCTTCACCCTATTCCCTATCGAAATAAGCAGAATACACAAAAGAAGTTATGAAATAGAATTAAGTAAAAATAAATAAGGAGAAGGAGGAGGGGGAGGAGGAGGAAGAGGAGGAGGAGGTTTATACCAGATGGAGGAGGAGGAGGAGGAGGAGATGGAGGAGGAGGAGGAGGTTTATACCAGATGGAGGAAGAGGAGGAGGAGGAGGAGGAGGAGGAGGAGGAGGAGGAGGAGGAGGAGGAGGAGGAGGAGGTTTATACCAGATGGAGGAGGAGGAGGAGGAGGAGGAGGAGGAGGAGGAGGAGGAGGAGGTTTATACCAGATGGAGGAGGAGGAGGAGGAGGAGATGGAGGAGGAGGAGGAGATTTATACCAGATGGAGGAGGAGGAGGAGATGGATGAGGAGGAGGAGGAGGAGGAGGAGGAGGAGGAGGTTTATACCAGATGGAGGAGGAGGAGGAGGAGATGGAGGAGGAGGAGGAGGTTTATACCAGACGGAGGAGGAGGAGGTTTATACCAGATGAAGGAGGAGGAGGAGGAGATGGAGGAGGAGGAGGAGGAGGAGGAGGAGGAGGAGGAGGAGGAGGAGGAGGAGGAGGAGGAGGAGGTTTATACCAGATGGAAGAGGAGGAGGTGGAGGAAAAGGAGGAGGAGGAGGTTTATACCAGATGGAGGAGGGGGAGGAGGAGGAGGAGGTTTATACCAGATGGAGTAGTAGTAGTAGTAGTAGTAGTAGTAGTAGTAGTAGTAGTAGTAGTAGTTAGCCATTCAGTCCTGTCTGACTCTTGGTGATTCTATGGCTCAGGTCTCCCACATCTTCCAATCTTGCACTGGTTCTTTGAGTTGTTCATAATCATCACAGAAGGGCCCCATGGATATTGACCTCTTCTAATGACTTTGATCAATCAAACAGGGTTATGTGAATAAGACAGTAAGAGGGAGACTAAGCTACCAGTTCTATTTGCATTCATTCCTTACAGACAAGAACAATACCAGTCCCTTTGGACACATTCTGTCCAGCATGCCACTTCTAAAATCTAATTTAATCTCAAGACCCCCACCCACTATTTCAAGCATGCTGGGATCTTAATCTCACAAGTCAACATGCTGTTCTCCACATTCCACCAACATCTAGGGCAATGATACCCACAAAGGATCAACGGAAACCCAAACTATGCAGTGTGATGGATGACGCCTCTTGCTTTTAACCAAAAACTTTGAAGAGTCCTCGCTTGAAATGCATTTCTGTTGGTAGTTGACCAGGTAGGAAGGGAAACTATGCCTTTCCTTTGTAAACCTCTTGTATGCAGCCCCTAGGGGAAGCTGCTCTGTTAGATCCTAACGTTTGGTTATTTCCTTTCACAAAGCTGAAATCCAATTGAAAAGTTTCTTTAGACAGCCATTGTGTAGAAACATGATGTCAATATTAATAAAGACTGAATTTCCCCTTGGCTCACTTCTTACAGATAAGCTTTTCAATAATACTCTGCTTGCACCAAAAGTCTGGTGGGACTGGGAATAGTAAAAAAAACCACTAATAAAAGAATGTTGAATGTTTTTATATTAAATTTCCCCACAGGCACACTGAAAAGCCTACTTAGAGGATGCCAATCAACCTGGTACTTATTAAATGTAACAAGAGTCCCGTTACAACAGATCTTTTCAAGCCCCTAGAAACAAATTGGAAAATAAAGACAAAAGACAATTACAAATGCATTTGGTTGCACACCCTGGACATATCACCTGATACCAAGTAACATGAAGACTCATTGATCTTCAAAAGCTCTCTGTCTCTGTCTCTGTCTCTGTCTCTCTCTCTCTCTCTCTCTCTGTGTGTGTGTGTGTGTGTGTGTATGTGTGTGTCTTTCAGCCTACAACTCTATCTAAATGCCACTTAGAAATGTCAGCAAAGAATTTCGTTCCTTGTTTTTCTACAAGTTTTCCGTCTTAAAAAAAAAAAGCAACTCAGGATTGAGATAGACTTGTTAAGTTTTCAAAAGTTTTCAAAGGCTTTGCACATCGCCTTACAAGCTGTACGGATGAATAACAAATCTCTTTAGAACAATCTAAAGGGACCCCTGATCTGCCTTTTGATTAACCAAAGGTTTTCCTTCCAGTTAGTAAAATCCAGCTTTTGAGACAATGGAAGAACGGGTCTAAGATTTTTGGAAATTATCTGTGGCATCCATGGCATAAAAGGGGGACACTGGGTATGTGTTCACATCATTTTGCAAATTGACACCGATATTATATTCACAGGCATCTTAAAAAGTCACCAGTCATGCAATTAATGCTTCACCTCTTTTTTTAATGCATGTTGTATGTATGACGTAAAAACCAGGTAAGCTTCAGCTACACTAATGTGACTACCATTGTGACATTTCCCTCCATTTTCTGCAGACATCCCTGATCCTTTGATGTCATGCATGCCCATGTTGTTGTGGTTTCAATTGGCTGCCTAGATATGGTATTATTATATACTTTATTCACTAAACATTAAACTCAGCCAACTGAAAATTCAAAAATGCATCACAAATACCAGTGACTGGTGCTAATGGTTGATACGGTTTGCTGCCAGTGTCCTAGGCATCAACCAAGTACCTTCTTAAAATATACGATGTTCCGAGCAGCAAAGTTTTTTGCAGTTCCGCTGTTGTTATTGCAGGAAGCTGCAATTTGTGGATGTATCTTGTAAAATTCTTGGACATGGTGCCAAGTGCCCCGATGACAATGGGTATCACCGTTACATGCTTCATCCATAGCCGTGTAGTTTCGATGGCCTGGTGGCGATATTTCATTATTTTTTCTAGTTCTTTTTCTTCGACTTTGGCATCTCCAGGAACAGCAATATCAATAAACAGTACACTTCAGCCCTCTACAACCGTGATATCTGACGTGTTGTGCTCCAAATGATGATCCGTTTGTATTCGAAAGTCCCACAAGATCTTCACCTTCTCATTTTATTATTATCTCTTTTATTCATTAAACATGAAACTGAACATCTAAAAATGTATCACAACTTCCATTGACTGGCTCTGATGGTTGATACAGGATGCTGCCAGCATGCTGGTTATCAACCAAATATCTTCTTAAAATGTATGTTGTTCATTGAATAGCACAGTCTTTTGCAATTCCACTGACGCTATAGCAGGAAACTGCAATTTCTTCTTCTTGTTTTTGTTGTTATTATTATGGTTGTTGTTGTTGTTCTTTATTGTTCAGTTGGTTTGAGGGTGTTTTTCTCCTCCATAGTATTTATAATTAAGTTTGGCCCATGTTATGTTTCTACATGAATCCTCATTCCTTTGTAAGGAGGATGTGTGTGTACATCTGTGCATCTCCATGTGTAGAGTTGTTCGAGTTAAAAGAGTTGTGTAGGCATAACTGGATGGTACAAAATTGGAGAACAGCAGATCTAAATCCCAGACTAATCCTTAACCAAACCGTCTTATTCTCTGGATGCCACTTCTGGGAAAACAAGCATCTTCTCCTTACATTTTTTTTTAAAAAACCAACAACCCAAAATTCAAAAGAGACTAACTCTAGGATGTATTTAAAAATAACAATAAAGAGAAAAAGAGCCAACCTTTCTGACTTCCTTGCTGTCTTTTGAGCCAGCCCTTTTCAAACTTCTTAACACAGACAAATTCAAAGGACCTCATCAAAGTTTCCGGTGCTTGGAGGAATGTCACGTGTCCTTTTTAAAAAGGAGATTAGCTTCCTTTCTTGTTGTCTTAGCAGAAAAGGGGGTTAAATGTTAAGACCCATCTCCTGGGGGGAAACTGATGGACTCAGCAAGTCTTCATGGCAGAGAGCTGAGGTCCCTGCTTACTCTAACAGTCCAACTGCAGGAAGCCACAGGGACACATCAGAAGATACTCAATGAGGCCAAATTAAACACCAAAGGTACATTTCAGACCCAGGATGGGCAAAGCTGTTGTCTAGCCTTTGTTTTGGCTGAGTTAGTTTAGAATTTTTTTTTTTTTTTGCTTAACTCAATCAAGGAAATAAAGTTCAAACAAACAAACAAGTGGAATAGAGACTAGTTTGCTCCTGCAAGCCAACAAAAGGGTGTTCTTTAAAAAAAAAATGTTGGGTCAAAACCTGGCAATATGAAACACCTGGATGACAGACCAGACTTGGCAAATCATGCCAGTCTCTTCTTTTAAAGTAAAGGAAATGGATGATTGAAGGAAGCCAAATATAGATTGAGAATGTAGTTTGTGAGCAGACAAAGATATTGTTTGCCTTCCATTTTGTTTCCCACCAGCTGATGTGTCCCCGCTACAATACCAAAGGTGTCATGGCTTGTAGTAGCACCTTTGAAGTCCCAACTGACTGGAGGGAACTATTGAAGGATGGCTAGACAACTAAGTAAAAATAAAGGTAAAGATTCCCCTCGCACATATGTGCTAGTCATTTCTGACACTAGGTGGCAGTGCTCATCTCCATTTCAAAGCCAAAGAGCCAGCGCTTTCCGCAGACGTCTCTGTGGTCATGTGGCTGGCATGACTAAATGCCGAAGTCGCACAGAGCACTGTTACCTTCCCACCAAAGGTGATTCCTATTTTTCTACCCGCATTTTTTACATGCTTTTGAACTGCTAGATTGGCAGAAGCTGGGACAAGTAAGGGGAGCTCGCTCCATTACACGGCGCTAGGGATTCGAACCACCAAGCTGCCGACCTTCTGAGCAACAAGCTCAGCATCTTAGCCACTGAGCCACTGTGTCCCCTCAAATAACTAAGTCAAATAAATAAGACAAATAAGAAGGCTGCTTCAAATAAATAGGGTGTTCACTTAATTCTGGGGCTGCTGCTGCTCAAAGGAGAAGCAGAAAAGGACAAGGATAAGAAAGATGATGAAAAAGTAAGAGTAGCAGCACCATATCTGAGCTTCAATATTGAACTCCAAATTTGTCATTGAGTGTGAGATGTAACATAGCAATCATTGCTTTGGTTTGGATTATGATAGGGTTAAAGTACCCGAAGAGGTAGGACAATCTTACTTACTCCTGCATTCTTTCTTTTGCCCTCTTCCTTCTTTCACTTACTTTAGCAATGGTAAGAGCACTTAGAATTCTATACCACTTCGTAGTGCTTTTACAGCCCTTTCTAAGTGGTTTACAGAGTCAGCCTGTTGCCCCCAACATTTTGAGTCCTCCTCATTTTACCTACCTCAAAAGGATTGAAGGCTGAGTCAACCTTGAACCAGTGAGATTTGAACTGCCAAACTGCAGCTAGCAGTCAGATGAAGTAGCCTGCAGTACTGCACTCTAACCACTGTGCCACTTCGGCCCTAACCCAGTTGATCTGGGTTAAATGAATACATCAATCTGAATAGTGGCCGCACATTTATTTATTTATTTATTATTTATTTATTAATTTAATTTATAGGCCGCACCCTCTCCATAAAGGGACTCGGGGCGGCGTACAACTCAATATACAAATAAATAACAAGGAGGAGGTAATCAAAAAACATTGTACAATTCATAAATAAATAATCATAAGTTAAAAACAACACAAGAAAATTTAAAACAATTAAAATACCCAAAAAATCAGTTAATTTAAATTTAAAATTGTCCAGGGGGATTAGAGAATGTAGATTATAATTCAGGCCAGGCTGGCTAGTTGGAACAGGTGGGTCTTGAGTTTCATGCAGAAGGAGCGGAGATAGGTAGTTGTCCTAATGTCGGGGGGGGAGGTCATTCCAGAGGGCTGGGCCCATCACAGAGAAGGCCCTTCCCCTCGGCGGCGCCCTCTGGCATTGCTTAGTGGACGGCACCTGGAGGAGTCCCTCTCTGTGAGAGTGAATTGGTCGCAGGGATGTATGGGCAGGATACGATCCCGCAAATAACTAGGTCCCGTGCCATGGAGCGCTTTAAAGATGGTAATCAACACCTTGAAACGCACCCGGAAGGCTACAGGAAGCCAGTGCAGCTCACGCAGGAGAGGTGTCACATGGGAGTACCTCGTACTCCCCATAACTGCCCGCACGGCCACGTTCTGGACCAAATGCAGTCTCTGGGTGCATCTCAAGGGAAGCCCCATGTAGAGAGCATTACAGTAATCCAGACGGGACGTCACCAATGCATGAGTGACTGTGCAAAGGGCATCCCGGTCCAATAGGGAGCGCAATTGGCGCACCAAGCGAACCTGGTGGAACGCCCCCCTTGCTACGGCTGCCACATGGTCATCCATAGACAGCCGGGCATCTAGGAGGATGCCCAAATTGCGTGCCCGCTCCACGGGGGGCAGTTGCTCGCCCCCGATGGCCAGTGATGGAATCAGCTGGTTGAACCGGGGGGCCGGTAGCTACAGCCACTCCGTCTTGGAGGGGTTGAGTTTAAGTCTGTTGTCTCCCATCCAGACCCGTACGGCTTCCAAACACTGGGACATCACGTCAACGGCCTCGTTGGGGTGGTTCGGGGTGGAGATGTACAGCTGTGTGTCGTCAGCGTACAGATGGTATCCCACCCCAAAACCACGGATGATCTCACCCAGCGGTTTCATGTATGTGTTGAACAGGAGGGGCGAGAGGACCGACCCCTGTGGCACGCCACAAGTGAGCAACCTTAGGGTCGACCTCTGCTCCCCTGCCAACACACATTGCGTCCGGTCAGAGAGGTAGGAGCAGAACCTCCATAAAACGGTGCCTCTTACCCCCAGCCCCTCCAGCCGGCGCAATAGGATACCATGGTCGATGGTATCGAAAGCCGCTGAGAGGTCTAATAGAACCAGGATAGAGGAACAACCCCTATCCCTGGCTCTCCAGAGATCATCTACCAACGCGACCAAGGCCGTCTCTGTGCTGTGCCCGGGTCGGAAGCTGGACTGGTGCGGGTCTAGATAATCAGCTTCCTCCAGGTGACTTGGGAACTGTATAGCAACCACACTCTCTACAATCTTCACTAAGAAGGGAAGGTTGGAGACAGGACGATAATTAGCTAGCTCAGTTGGGTCCAGAGAAGGCTTCTTGAGTAAGGGCCTCACAACCGCCTCTTTCAAGGCAGCTGGTAGGAACCCCTCGCTCAATGAAGCGTTCACTAGTCCCAAGAGCCAGCCTCGTGTGACCTCCCAGGATGCCAGTACAAGCCAGGAGGGACATGGGTCCAATAAACATGTGGTGGCTCGCAGTCGCCCACTCAACCTGTCCAAATCATCGGTGGCAACAGAGTCAAACTCCTCCCAGAATGGTCTCTCAAGACTAGCCTCGGACGTCTCCCCTGGATCACTGAAGGAGACCCATTCCCTCCGTATCTGAACGATTTTATCCTGCAGATATTCCCCAAATTCCTCTGCCCTGCCCTGCAAGGGGGCTTCCCGCGGCCTCTGTGACAGGAGGGAGCGGGTCACCCGAAACAGGGCAGCAGGGCGGTTGTCTGCGGATGCAATGAGAGCGGCACAATATCGATGTTTGGCCACTCTCAATGCCACTAGGTATGTCCTTAAATAGGTTCTTACCTGTGTTCGGTCAGATTCGGAGTGAGAGGATCTCCATCTGTTGTCTAGGCATCTCTTGTGGCGTTTCATCACCCTCAGCTCCTCGGTAAACCAAGGGGCCAGGGTGGATCTTTGCCACAGGAGAGGCCGCAAAGGCGCAACCCGGTCTAAAGCCCCGGCGGCCGCACTATTCCATGCGGCCACCAGGTCCTCCATCCGGGAGCGGGTCAGGTCGACAGGAAGTGGCCCAAGCTCCATCTGGAACCTATCCAGATCCATCAGGCGCCTGGGGCGGAACCATCTAGGACAGTCTGGTTCCGCCTCCCCGTGGTGGGGGGTAGTGCCAGGGAAGTCAAGCCGGAGAAGTGAGTTATTTTATTTTCTTGGCTTTCAAGGTTGACGCCGATTGTTTTAAAACACACAATACAGGTGTCATTGTCTATTGCTTCTATTCCTTGACCAACATGTTGCGTTCAGGTCCCAACAATCAACTCACTTGCTCCTAATCATATTAGCCTAACATGATGTGTACTAACGCAATGTGTTAGTATACATGGTGTTAGTACACAGAATGGTGTATTCACATGATGGTGCAGGGCTTAAAGTCTCTGTGCTTGTCAGCTGGCACAGGTGACACGGTCCATGTTTGAGACCTGAACTCCAGGCAATGGGATGAGCGTCCCTTAATGGCCCCAGCTCCTGCCAATTTAGCAGTTCGAAAGCATGCAGATGTGAATAGATACCCTAAATAGGTACCACTTCAGTGGGAAGGAAACAGCATTCCATGAACCTTTGGCATAGAGCCATGCTGGCCACGTGTCCATGGAAAGTGTCTTTAGACAACACTGAATTCCTCAGCCAAGAAACAGAGATGAACAGCGTGCCCTAGAGTCTGACACAACTGAATAGGGAAACATTTACTTTTTTTGTTTACTCACACCTCTGTTTCTCTCTTTCTTTTTTATTATTCTGAGTACTGACCATCTAAACACTAAAGGCCATGAACGTTTTGAGTCAACGTTTGTCTTAATTCCTCACTAACTATTTCAATTTATTCCAGTTCCTCCTACATACAGTTACATAGCTCCCTAGCCAAAGTTTTTCATTCTGTGTTTTCATTTTTAACCCCCAAAGGATTAAATTTAAAACTTGGCCAAGTAAGCTGCTTGTGCTTTGACCAAACATATTCTGACTAATTTTTATGAGATGCAACCTCTACCTCTGGATCATGAGCTAAAGGTTAGTTTTCCCCACCCCCCCAACTTCATTCTTTTGGTGCTGACTTCTGGCAACTGCCAGGATTAGTCCCTGCAATTTTCATGGCAGGATTTCAAGAACAGTTTGCCATTTCCTCCTTTTTCCTTCCCTTCTTCCTTCTCTTCTTCCTAAGCTTGAGAGAGAGATTGGGGGGGGGGGGGTG
This sequence comes from Natrix helvetica, assembly GCF_964273705.1. Taxonomy (NCBI): domain Eukaryota; kingdom Metazoa; phylum Chordata; class Lepidosauria; order Squamata; family Natricidae; genus Natrix; species Natrix helvetica. The sequence goes on along the minus strand of NC_138549.1, from coordinate 12,218,950 downwards.
TTGGTCTAAGATCACTCAGCTGCCTTCATGCCTAAAGTGGGACTAGAACTCACGATCTTCTGGTTTCCTTAACCATTAACCATTGCATCAAATTGGTTCTCTCCTTGAGGTATTAGCTTCCTTTAAAAATGTTATGTAGTTTGCTTCATGTAACAAAGTCTAATTTTCCCTCCTGAGACTTTGCTTCTACCCAAGTGAAGGGCCCTAACAATACAGCAAGACAGTTGATTTAATTTTCCTAGCGGTGGCAAAATCAGTCTGTCCCTGTCTGAAAACACATTGAAAAGATGTCACTGCAATATGCTTTTGCTAGCATTTCTTGCATTCGGGGAAAAACTGTTCTTGTTTCTAGTGTTCTGGTGTGCAGTGCTCTGTAGCGTCATTTTGAGGGTAGGAGTTGAAACAATTTATGATCCGAGCGGTCTGTAAATATTTTCACATCCCGCTTTTTGACTCGTGAAGTATACAGGTCCTCAATGGAAGGCAGGTTGGTAGCAATTTTATTTTTTTTGCAGTTCTAATTATCCGTCGAAGTCCGTCTCTGTCTTATTTGGTTGCAGAGCCAAACCAGTCAGTTATAGAAGTGCAGATGACAGACTCAATAATTCCTCTGTTAATATGATACGATAAATGTAATAAATATAATACGATACAATAAATATAATAAAGATAATGTAATGTAATGTAATGTAATGTAATGTAATGTTATAATGTAATGTAATATCATATCATATCATAACATAACATAACATAACATAACATTACATTACATTACATTATATTATAATATAATATTATAATATAACATAACATAACACAACACAACATAATATACAAAGGAATCTATAAAGGAATATATAATTTATATATAATATAATTTATATAGTATAATATAATTTAATATAATTTAATATAATTTAATATAATTTAATATAATTTAATATGATTTAATATAATTTAATATAATTTAATATAATTTAATATGATTTAATATAATTTAATATAATATAATATAATATAATAATATAATATAATAATATAATATAATATAATATAATATAATATAATATAATATAATATAATATAATATAATATAATATTATAATATAATAATATAATAATATAATATAATATAATATAATATAATATAATATAATATAATATAATATAATATAATATAATATAATATAATATAATATAATATAATATAATATAATATAATATAATATAATATAATTTATATATAATATAAATTATATATAATTTCTGCATCCCTAGTTATTTCACTTCAATATGCTGATGAACTTGTTCAATATAACGGTATTTATTTTTTGCAAAAAAAAAAAACTGATGAAAAGACACCGGGTCTGTTGTAAAATTAGGTTAGATGGGCATAGCAAGGTAATTCCATGCTTTATTTAGTCCTATGTAGCTTTAGTCCTACGCTGCTGACAATAAGTGCAGTAGCAGGAAAGTGCATGGAGAGCTTTGCAGCCTGATGTGCAAACAGCGCAATTAAACCCTAGAGGGATTTCTGTCAGCATAACTTACCTTAAACAAATTCACTTAGCCTTCCCAGAGACGTACTCAGCCTCTTGTGGGTTCCAGCTGTGTACAAAGAGTTCTGCTAGGCTTCCTAAGGTAATACCTCCTTACTCCCTTTGTGCAAATGGGAATACAGAGGAGGCTGAGCCAAGAGGAAGTTGGCTTTCATATCTGGAATGCTTCCATATCTCCTTTTGCAGAGTTGCTCTGGGTCTGTAGCTTAAGCAGAGGGTTAGGCCTCTCTTCTGACCCACAGGGCTCCATTTGGGGTGTCAAAAGACTTTGGTCCCGTCCCCCCCCAGACAACCCCAATGCATGTTTTGTTTAGAAGTTCTTTGGCATCCAATGGAAAGGACTGCGGAGACTCACGCTTTGATTTGCTTGAGCTCTGGTGCCACCTCCGATCTCTATCAGATGATAAGCATGCCTGGGTAGATAGATATGCCGCAATAAATGAAGCAGCCCTTCAGGTAGATTTGATTTTGTGCCTTTTGGAGGCTGGGAACATTATTACCCGTGGATGGATGCCATTAGGTAGAAAAGTAGAAGAAACATAACTTCCCAACAAGTCACAGGTGGCCCAGAGAATCCAAGAAAAGCTAAGTTATTTCATATTCTTTGTGATGCCGCTGTGCAGATGACATTTGCATGCTAAATCATGATGTAGTATATGATGTCATTCCTTCCCCACCATAGATGCCCTCTCAGTTGTCTTACTTGACAACTACATGATTCCTAAATCCCAGGATTTTTAGGAGAGACTGCTCATTTACAATAAGTTGGACCGAGAAGAAGACCTCCCCAAGTTAATAATAATACCAAAAAGTGAGTAGACAGAAAACAAAACAGAACCCAAGATTGACAAGCTAGGTTTGCTTCAGCTGAAGGTGTTAGATATTAACATATATTGCGGCAAGTCTCCTCTCTGGTCCGCCGCTACGGCGGGAAACAGGTATCGCTCTGATTGGTCGAGAGGCGTACCCGATCCCTATAAAAGGGAACCCTCAGACCACAGAGCAAGCTGGATCACTACTACTACTAATAAAGAGCTGTTAACTCACTTCGTGTCCGGAGTCTGTTCTCTCGTTGCCCGAATCTAACATTGGCGACGAGGATGGGATTGAGGGACAGATAGGACGAAGCTACCTCCAGAATCCCAGGATTCGATCCAGCCCAGGAATTCGGTGGAAATTCCGGCAGCCATCTCACGCCAGCGCAGCGTGGGAAATTCAACGCAGAGAAGATGGCGATGCACACTCCTCCCGCACCGTTCGACCCGTTGAACGACCAATGGGAGGCCTACATGATTCGTTTCGAATGTTTTCTCGAAGCGAATGAATACACGGGGATAACCGACTCCCGAAAGAAGAACATCTTCCTCAGCTACTGTGGGTGAGAAGTTTTCAACATGGCCCGAGACCTCTCCGAACCTACACCAATACAAGCGGTATCATGGACAGTGCTACAACAGACTCTGCAAACTCATTACGCGCCAAAACCTTCCCGCCACGTTTGCCGCCAGGAATTCAACACGCGGAACCAGAAGGCGGGAGAATCAATCAACCAATATGTTGCAGCCCTACGTAAAGCAGCGACTCACTGCGAGTTCAGGGATCTGGACGAGCAAATCCTGGCAAGACTTGTTTGTGGGTTAAAGGACATTTCATTACAAAAAAGGCTGTTGGCCAATCCAAATTTAACCCTACAAATAGCGCTAAACGAAGCAAGGGCGTCCGAGTCAGCGGAAAGATCGTTGGAAACAATACAACGCGGGGTCAACGTGAGCCAGCCAGCACCCAGACACGCCAGAGTCCACTACGAGGACACCCATCCAGAATTCGAGGATCCCGAGTTCGAGGACAGTCACCTGATGCGGAGCAGTCACATGAGGCCTGGGGGTAGATCCGGATTCCGTTTGCCACCCTGCGCAAGCTGCGGAGGGAATCACCCCCAGTCTACCTGTCGGTTCAGGAACGTTGTTTGTTCACACTGCGACAAACTTGGGCACATCGCACAAGTGTGCCGGAGCGAAGTCCCTGCCTCCTCACGGCAGCCTCCAATGTACCGCCAACAGAAGTCCAACCCAGGGGCTTGGCGAAATCAAAAAGGGCGCCCAGAGAGAAACCCACGAGAGTTTACCCAGAGAGACAATTCCCAAAGAGCTGAAAGGGCGTATTCCCAGAGAGATTACACACAAAGAGCTGAGAGAGCGTTCTATCAAGACGCTCAACGAGAGTATTTTCAGGATATAGATGGTGAGATAGAGTTGACCCAGAGAGAGGAGTTGCGAACGTATCTCACCACGATAAATCAGGTCCGCCCCAAGCGGCCCAAAAGGCTGAGAGTCACAGTCCTTTTGGAGGGCTCACCTTGCGAGCTAGAAGTTGACACAGGATCAACCCTGACGATCATTTCATGGGCATCCATGAAACAGGCTATCCCTAGCCTCAGAAAGAGCCAACTACGCGCTCCAGACGTCCTGCTACGAGACTACCAGGGGAACCAAGTCCCCATCGTGGGCCAAGGCACATTCCAGATCCGTTTCAAGGACATCGTAGCCCAGCTGCCCGTGACCATCGCCAGCGCGCCATTACAGAACCTTCTGGGGCTTGATTGGTTTGAAGCCCTGGGGTTAGAAGTCACCGGGATCAACGCCGTGGAGAACAGCAGCGCTGAACTGATTTTTAAGGAGTTCGAGGATGTGTTCAGCCCCGGTCTTGGTAAGTATGTGGGTAAACCCATCTCATTCAATTTAGACCCAAAAGTGGCGCCAATCCGACTTAAACCGAGACGAGTGCCTTTTGCACTCCGCCCAAAAATTGATAAAGAGATTGATAAACTAGTAGAGCAAGGAATACTTGAGCCGGTGGATCACGCACGCTGGGAAACTCCCATAGTGACCCCAGTCAAACCAGACGGGTCAGTCCGCATCTGCGCGGACTATAAATGCACAATTAATGTCGCGCTACAAAAAAGCGCATATCCTGTGCCAGTAGTCCAACACTTATTGCACTCGTTGGGGCCAGGAAAAATATTTGCTAAACTAGACATGGCACAAGCTTACCAGCAATTGCCTGTGGATAGCGCCACAGCGGAGGCCCAAACTATAGTAACACACAGAGGCGCATTCAAATGCAACCGGCTACAATTCGGTGTGAGTATTGCCCCAGGTCTGTTCCAGAGCGTCATGGAACGGCTTTTGCAAGGGATACCGGGAGTCGTCCCATATTTCGACGACATCTTGGTGTCCGCTGCAAACGAGGAGCAACTATTAAAAAGAGTCAGAACTGTTTTGGCCAGAATCAGAGAGAAGGGTCTCCGCCTCAAAAAAGAGAAATGCCAAGTTAACGTGCCTAGTGTAGAATTCCTGGGATATAGAATCGATGGTCAGGGAATGCACCCCACTTCAAAGAAAATTAAGGCGATCCAGGACGCCCCCACACCACGAAATCAGACCGAGTTGCAGGCCTTCCTCGGACTACTTAACTTCTACAGCGTTTTTCTGAGACAGAAGGCGACCGTTGCTGAGCCATTGCATCGACTCCTCCAAAAGACCGCAACTTGGAGATGGGGACGATCCGAAGCAGCAGCCTTTGCCGCAGTCAAACGCCTACTCACCACCGACTCGCTGCTAGTGCAATACAGCCAGACGCTACCACTGGTATTGACCTGCGATGCATCCCCATTCGGCGTCAGCGCAGTCCTCAGCCACAGAATGCCAAACGGGAACGAAGCACCCATCGCTTTCTACTCCAGGACTCTTTCATCAGCCGAGAGGAATTACAGCCAGATGGACAGAGAAGCGTTAGCTGCTGTGGCTGGAGTTAAACGTTTTCACGAATACCTCTACGGCCGCGATTTCGAACTAATTACAGACCATAAACTGCTGTTGGGACTTTTGGCGGGAAACCGCCCCACACCAGTCTCCCTTTCTCCATGCATGACCAGGTGGACTGTTTTCCTGGCCGCGTACTCATACAAGCTGATCCATCGACCGGGCTCCACTCTAGGACATGCAGACGCACTCAGCCGTTGCCCACTCCCGGATCTTTTGCCAGACCCCACTCCTGAGGTACCAGTTCTGTTAATTGACTGTTTGGACTCAGGACCTGTGTCTTCCTGCGACGTTGCCAGATTCTCTTCTAGGGACAATATAATAAAACAAGTTCAAACTTGGGTTTGGAGGGGGTGGCCGAAGGGAAACGTGGGGCCGGAATTCAAACTGTTTTGGGCAAAACGGGATGAACTTTCAGTGTTACAAGGTTGTTTATTGTGGGGGGATCGAGTGGTTATTCCTTATGCGTTACGTAGAAATGTGTTAGAAGCGTTACATGTTGGGCATCCAGGGATCGTTAGAATGAAGGCGTTAGCAAGGAGTTATGTTTGGTGGCCAAACATGGACAAAGAGATAGAGGAATGGGTGGCCACTTGCGATCTGTGCCAAGAATCTAGACCAGCACCCCCAGAAGCACCCGCCACAGAATGGGAGAAGCCTAAAGCACCCTGGTCGCGAATACACATCGATTTCGCAGGGCCAGTCCAAGGTCAGACCTTTCTTATAGTTGTGGATGCATACTCCAAATGGCTAGAAGTAGTCCTAATGACTTCAACCACGGCAGAGGCAGTCATTAAGGTACTACGGCGACTTTTCGCCACTCATGGCCTGCCCGACCTCCTGGTCTCCGATAACGGGCCCCAGTTCACGGCCATTCAATTTGAAACGTACTTAGCAGGTCAGGGAATTCGGCATGCCCTCGTCACGCCATTCCATCCGGCATCGAACGGACAGGCGGAGAGAATGGTGCGATCTGCAAAAGAGGCCCTCGCTAGGATGGGTCCAGGTGATTGGCAAACACGCATTGATCATTACCTCTTAATTCAGCATATTACCCCCAGTGCAACGACGGGTAGGAGCCCCGCTGAACTACTCATGGGCCGCCGTCTACGGTCCCACCTGGACCGTCTTCACCCAAATTACTCTGCCACATCGCCCCCAGACTCTACAAGCAGAATTCGGAAATTTAGCATAGGGGATTCAGTATACGCCCACAACTATGCAGGGGGAACATTGTGGATGCCGGCAAGGGTCATTGGCATCACGGGTCCACGATCATATCTGCTAGAGCTTGAAGATGGACGGAATTGGAAAAGGCACATCGATCAACTACGGGGTCGTCTGGCACACTCAGACCTACGAGCCGAGAACGAAAACTATCTGCCAGCACAAGGTCAGCCATCCGAGAGCCCAAACACGGAGGAACACGACACCATTGAGCCCAGGATAGAACCAGCGGTCGATCGCGAACCAGAACTACGCCAAAGCAATGAAAGCCTGCAGACCCCCGAATGCGAAGCTGAAAGAACAGGCGAAATCAATCCTGCAACCACTCCCGTTCAACCCAAACTACGGCGTTCCACCCGGGTGAGACAAACACCCACTTATTTGAAAGACTATGTAACTAACTGGAATGCTCCATCTAAGAGGGGAGGGGTGTTAGATATTAACATATATCGCGGCAAGTCTCCTCTCTGGTCCGCCGCTACGGCGGGAAACAGGTATCGCTCTGATTGGTCGAGAGGCGTACCTGATCCCTATAAAAGGGGAACCCTCAGACCACAGAGCAAGCTGGATCACTACTACTACTAATAAAGAGCTGTTAAGTCACTTCGTGTCCGGAGTCTGTTCTCTCGTTGCCTGAATCTAACAGAAACCAATCCAGCTTTGGAGTCTCTCTTGATTAGATTCCAAAGTTTTCTACAATGCTAGAAGGCAGGCCAGGAAAGCAGCAATCCTAACCCTAATAAGACCACACCTGGAATACTGAAACCAATTTTAGTCACCATACTACAAAAAAGATGTTGAGACTTTGGAAAAAGTTCAGAGAAGAGCAAGGCCTGGAGACTAAAACATTTGAAGAACGGCTGCAGGTTTCGGGTTTGGCTAGTCTAGATTTAGGGTCCCCTTGAATTTGGAGAGCAAAATGGATGTCACCAATGGATTCATAGCCCATCAGTATTATTAGGAGGGTCATGATGTTCTGAGCCCCCCCCCCCCTCATCTAGGCTTCCTGGTGACATACATGAGAAAATCCCATTGGAGAGAAAAACCCACTTAGGGTTAGGTCCACTTGAATTTGGAGAGCAAAACGGACAGCAGTGGGTGGAAGCTTCTCAGTGGGAGATCCAATGGGAAAACTGAAGATAAATTTCTTGACAGTGAGAAGTCCATTGGCATGAATTTGCAGAGGAAAACGGACATCGCCAAAGGATTCATAGCCCATTGGTATAGTTCGGAGGTGAATGACTTTTTGTGCCCCCCTAATCTACGCTTCCTGGTGAAATACCTGGGAAAATCCCATTGTGGGAAAAGACCAATTTAGGGTTAGGGTTAGGGTTAGGGATAGGTCCTGTTGAATTCACCGAGCAAAACAGATGTTGCCAATGGAGTCCTAGCCCATTGGTATTGTTTGTCGTCCCCCTATCTACACTTCCTACTAAAATACATGAGAAAATCCTATTGGGGGAAAAAACCCACTTAGGGTTAGGTCTCCTTCAATTTGGAGAGAAAAACGGACAGCAGTGGGTGGAAACTTCTCAGTGGGAGATCCAATGGGAGAACTGAAGATAAATTTCTTGACAGTGAGAAGCCCATTGGCATGAATTCACAGAGGAAAACGGACCTCGCCAAAGGATTCATAGCCCCTTGGTATAGTTCGGAGGTGAATGACTTTTTGTGCCCACCTAATCTACGCTTCCTGGTGAAATACCTGGGAAAATCCCATTGTGGGAAAAGACCAATTTAGGGTTAGGGTTAGGGATAGGTCCTGTTGAATTCACCGAGCAAAAACAGATGTTGCCAATGGAGTCCTAGCCCATTGGTATTGTTTGTCGTCCCCCTATCTACACTTCCTACTAAAATATATGGGAAAATCCCATTGGGGGAAAAAACCAACTTAGGGTTAGGTCCCCTTGAATTTGGAGAGCAAAACGGACAGCAGTGGGTGGAAGCTTCTCAGTGGGAGATCCAATGGGAGAACTGAAGATAAATTTCTTGACAGTGACAACAATTAATCAATGGAATAGTTTGCTTCCTGGAATTTGTGGTTTCTTTGTCGCTGTAGGCAAAGACTGAACAACCCTTTGTCCAAGATGGAAAAAGAGCTCTGTCTAGGACAAGGTTGGAGTAGAAGACCTCCAAGGTCCCTTCCATCCACATGATTCTATGAAGAAATGTTCTACTGCATTTGAAAAACATCTTTCCTCCAAAAATTCCCAGCTCTGATATCACACGGAAAGCTGCAGATGTAAACTCACCCTGTAAAGCCACCCTGCTGACAATTGCAATGATGCTGATCAGTAAGTAGAACTTCGTGCTGTTGGCTGATGCTAAAGTTAAACAAGTGTGACAGTCCTAACAGCGGTGATGGATGGCTGTGGATCTGCTAAACTGACGAGATGCCAAAAGGCGTAAGGTGGTTGGTTGTCACTAAAAATGGGTAACAAAAGACACGGCTCTTGAAGACTTTCCAAGACTTAAGAGGAAGTGAAGCCTGCCATGAAAACAGGAGCAGCAATTTTATTGGGGTTCGGCGTTCCATCTGGCTCCTTCTTTTCCTGGGTTACTGCTAGCAACACAGATGGCGAACTTAATACAACTACAGGAGGGCTAGATAGGGAGCCTGCCAGCCAGATAATCTGTATTCCTAGCCTGGGCCAGATGTCATGATAGATGTGAAGAAGACTAAAACAACTTTCCATTTTTCCACTATTTATGAAGAGTCTGGGAGTTGTGTGACAGGAATCCACCTCCTGTCATTCAGTCGTGTTGTCTGACTTTAGGGGACAGAAAAGATGAAATGTTGATAAAATTAATTTAGAATAGAATAGAATAGAATAGAATAGAAGTTGTGAATGCTCCAACACTGGAAGTTTTTAAGAAGATGTTGGGTAGCCATTTGTTTGAAGTGGTTTAGGGTTTCCTGCCTAAGCAGGGGGTTGGACTTGAAGACCTCCAAGGTCCCTTCCAACTCTGTTATTATATTATATAAAGTTGGAAAGATCAACTTGGTAGAAGTCAATGGTCAACCATTTCCATGCTTTTGCAAAAAAGATATCTGTCCATGTGATCTCCAGAAGTCAAACTCAATTAAGAAGAAACTTTATAACTTTACAGCAAAGGGATTAAACTACTTCTCAGAGATCTCTTGATAGAGTGTAAAGGAAAGAGAACAGCATGGACTTGTTCGGAAGCATCTAATGTTCAAACTTCTGTTTCACCTACTTCCTGAAAAGCGTTGTAGCCTGCCAGTGGCCAGCAGAGCTGGTGACAGACTCAGACAGTGAAGAGGTTGGGGAGAAATATGGGCCAGTCCTGGGTCTGGGGAAGGCTCTGATGAGTGCTCTGCATCAGAGGCAGAGATAGGGCCAAAGCCGGCTGACAGTTATCAATTGCCTTTGGAGTTGGATATAAGAGGGGCAGAAGAACAGCTGGAGCCTGTTCCCGTTGTGTGCATGCACAGAGCTGCCAGGAGAAGAGAACAGCTAAGCAACAAGGGCCGACTCGGGAGTAAAGGCACAGGTGGATGGTGAATGGCCCCTTCCATGGGGAATAAAGAGGAGCGAAAGGGGAGTGGAGTTTGCAGGAGACAATTAATTCAATTCATTAGGGTGAAGATCTGATCCTGACTTCTTGCCAAGTAATTGCTGCTACAGCATGGCATTTGGAAGATATCATCCTGGCAACTCTCCAAGCCTGATAAAGGCCTGTAGTTGTGAAATCTCATGAAAGACTATTTGCTGGGACTTTGCTGGAGAGGAATTCCCTTTAAAACCAAAATAAAAGAGGTTTTATTGGATGAGGAATTGGCTTCATGATCTAGGGAAGCCTAAGTCAGAACTGAAAGCAAAACATGGAATCAGGCAGAGGGAGGGAGGGAGGGAGGGAGGGAGGGAGGGAGGGAGGGAGGGAGAAAGAGAGAGAGAGAGAGAGAGAGAGAGAGAGAGAGAGAGAGAGAGAGAGAGAGAGAGAGAGAGAGAGAGAGAGAGAGAACTTTTCTCTTTGACTATCCTTCTGATCTCCCCAGACATTGGACTAGCTAATTTCTTCCTCAATGTCTCGTCAGGCTCAAGAACACTGAAAAGAAAAAAGAATAGAGTTAATCTGAAAAGGAAAGGAGAACTTGAGGATAGAGACCATGTCCTTGAAGAGTTCTCCACCCCCACCCCCACCCCCAAAATGACCACTGTAAGAGATAAATTTCTGGTACAAGAATGTCCAAGGGAACTTGAATATCATTCTTATCCATTTTTGTTTGGGCCACAATCTAATACCTCTTCTTCTTTCAGTGGATGAAAATGTTTTTTACGCTTATTACAAATGCCAAACATTGAATAACTTCCCTCTGCTTGCTACAGGAAAAAAAAAATGGTCTGGATTATTGCAATTCTTTTCATTACCTACAGAGCTGTAACTTCATCTGGCTAGCAAATATTATAAAGAATAATTAATGTTTCAGGAGTTCTAAGAGGAGAAGTATACTCGGTAGGTGATTATTGTTCAGTCCTGTATATTGGGCTATAAAAATGCATAACCGCTATGGGACAACAGAAGATGGGGGGGAAAAGACACACACAAGAACATTTTTGCCAATATTTGAATTCTATTCCCTTTGAACATGGCAGATTTTCTCTAGGAAGTAATCATGATTGCTCCATTTGCTTAAGAGAAACTCTTTTAAGAGCCTGGGTAACTTTTATATGAGATATAATGATGTGGATTGTTGTATGGCCTTGTTTTAATAAAGGAAAGCAAGGAAACAGCTTCACTGTATGTCTTCCCTACATGTCTCGAAAGATTTGGGACCCACATGGAACTTTTGCAGATTGGTTTCATCAGCACTTCCATCGACGTATGAAATTGGAAGAGCGTTTAGCCCTTTGGTGCCACAAAGAGAAGGAAGAACATCAGTGATCGATCAATTTCAATATTAAATACTCCTATCAGGCCTGCAAGTCATCTTTTCTTTTTTGGACTTCAGGCCTGCCACACTTTCTATTATTCTACTATTGTGGGAAAATGGGAGGGAGGATTATACAGAGTTGGGTGATATGTAGCCACAACAACATTCTTCCTAGAAAGCCAAGGTCATCCTTTGTCTCTTCACCTGGCTGGAACTGGATGGGTGGAAATGCCAGCATGGCAGTGGAAGATTGGACCATGTGATGAACTTGTGGGTGTGGGGACAGAATATTGAACTTTCAACTGGGTGGGGAAACCTGGAAGCTTTCAGATTCTGGTTTTCCCAGATATGCCAACAAGGCTCTCTTAATAAATTGGAACTTTGAGTAATCTTTTGCCTTGGACTCTGATTTATTTTTGGATGTTATTTGGAACAGTAACAGTTGCCTTTGCCCAATGCTGTCCCATGAGATTCCACTTTTCCACTGTAGAAAGTTAGCACCTGTATTTGTTAGAATAAAACTCTTACATTTGCACTCCAAGAACGAGTCTCTTTCACAAATGCATCCCACAGACATCATCTCCAGTTGTGGACCCAATTGGCATGACAAAACGGCTGTAGAATGTTCTCCTTTCCTAGAAGAATGACATATTTTGAGAAATATTAAAAAGGCAGAATAAAATATTTCCCCTATAGAAGAGAAATAAAAATCCTAAGGGAGACAGAAACTCAGCACTCCAACTCCCTGCCCCAAGCAGATTGTAAGATGAAGCCAGCTTTTAGAAATGCAGATTTGGTAATCCATTACTCCCTGCAGCAAGGCCTGAACAAAGGTAGGATTAGACCTCAGCCACAATAGGAATTGCCTAACATCCTTTCAGAAGACAAACCCCTTCATTGCATCATCTCAGTTGCACCATCCCCTCCAAACTTCCATCAAACCTGGGAGCTCAGACAACCTACAGAGCCAGCGATGACCCCTACAGCAAGCAATAGAATACATGTTCTTGCACAGGAACAGGAAGCTCAAGTTCAAAGCCCAAATGTCAGGCCTGCAGCCATCTTTTCTTTTGGATCTTTGGCCTGCCACACTTTCCATTATTCTACTATGCATTTTCTATTGTGGGAAAATGGGAGGGGGGATTGTGTGGAGTTAGATGATATATAGCCATAACAAAATTCTTTCTAGAAAGCCAAGGTCATCTTTTGTCTTTGTACCTCTGCACCTGACCGGAACTGGATGGGTGGAACTGCCAGCGTGGCAGTGGGAGATTGGACCATGTGATGGACTTGTGGGTGTGGGGGCAAGATCTTGAAATTTCAACTGGGTGGGGAAAACCAGGAAGCTTTCAGATTCGGGTTTTCCCAGATGTGCCAACACGACTCTCTTAATAAATTGGAACTTTGATGAATACTTTGCCTTGGACTCTGATTTTCTTTTGGATGCTATTTGGAACCCTGACATCAAGAGAAGGTATAAATACCCCCACTCTCAACTCCATGCGGTCTGCTGCCCAGAGCCACAAACCCGTGTGGTTCTGCTTCATCATTAAACCTTCTTTCCAATCAGCCTCCATGTTTCTTTCTCCCAGCTTGGAACTGAACCAAATGGATATTTCTCCCAACACCACAATCCAAAAATTCAACAAAATGCGTGCAATCCATAATCCACTAGTCCTCTCCACGGTTATCCCAATAGAGGACATTGGGGCACGAGAAAAGACTGGTTCCAAGTCACCTGAGGAACGTCATTAGCAGAGAACCTGGGTCTAGCTATCTTTAATTCAACACTTTTGGATTCCTAACTAAACCAAAATAGCTCTCTCCTCTCTACCTTGTCATAGACAATGCACCAAGTAGCAACTTCTTCTTGCTTTCATAACAAATTGTCTGGACAAGTAGCAGTTACCTATTTGTCCTAAACTCCAGGACTATGGTCCATGGAAATCGTTTATTGGGAAATCACTCTCCACTGACAGATCTATTCTCCCCTTGGCATCTTGGAAGATATTTTACTGTCCTGCGCAAAGCATTTGAAAGATATTTCGCAAAACATGAACCAAGTCCGTGATGGTGAACCTTTGGCATACGTGCCATAGGTGGCATGCAAAGCCCTTTCTGTGGGCATGCAACCGACCGCCCAGCTCAGCTCCACTGCAAATGCATGTGCACCCCCACCCCCACTGGCCAACTGATTTTTGTGTCTCTGCTGCACATGTGGGAGACGTGCATGCATGCACGGGGAAGGGGGGAACGTAGGTTGGTGCGGTATGCCCCTTCATGCCACACCATGCCCCATTCTTGGTTTCAGGAGGCTACAGGGAGATCTGCTAGGCCCAAAGCGGGGTGCAGGAGGGGTGCCATGCTCCCTCATGGCCCATTTTTTGTTTCAGGAGGCTTCAGGGAGGCCTGCTAGGCCCAAAACAAGGCATGGAGGGGATCACATGAATGTGCAAGGGGAGCACAGGGTGTGTGTCACGTGCCTGTGCATGGGGGGGGGGGGCTGCATACATGTGCAGGCGAGCAGGGCGTATTGCATTGTGGGTGTGGGCATGCAAGCGCACTGTCGCACACGCGCACGATTTCGGCACACAAGTACCAAAAGGTTACCCATCCCTGAACTAAGTATTACTTCTTCCCAAAGCCAAAAGACTTGCATTTCCTGAAGGAGTCAGCTTCCACCGGCTGTGGCCAGCCTGTTTCTCATGAAAAGCCAAATGGGTGTGCAATTGCACGCCCATAGAACTGATCTGGAGATGCCTCCCAAGAACCTACGCTGAGTTTTCCGGTGGATATGGCTGCCTCCGTGCTTTGAGGAAACCACGCACCAACGAGCTTTGTGCAGCCCCTTTCGATGGTTTTCCTAAAAGCCTAATCCTTTATGCCTCAAACGCCGAATGAATAAAGAGCCTTTTCCCGGCCTCCGCCTCCTCTATAACGGAATCTTAGCTTTAATTGCACAACAAAGCCAATAAGGAGTGATTTGGTAAGAAATCTCTGGGGAGATTTTATGAAAGGTTTCCTTCGTCTCCCTCACTCACAATTGAAGCACGGGTTTTATTTATTTCTATTTAAAGGGTCTTAATTAAATCTTCCGGAGTGCCTTGTATACCACCAATAGGACTCTAAAAATCCACAAAAATACAACATTTAAAGTCTTAGCATCAGCACGTTTGCACGTCTTTCCTGAGCAGAGCACAATTTGCAAACTGCAGGAAGAAGAAAAAAACCTACAATAATAAGAGCAAGAAAACATTCCGATTCTAGTTCCTAATTAATTTCTAAAAACGCGGAGGAACTGCCAGCTTTTCTTTCCCTTTCTCTTCTCCTCTACCATTAAGGAGGCTTATATTTTTCTTGGAGCAGGTCCGGAATGCTGTGAGTCAATCTTGATTTCACTCAGACATCGCTCAGTCTCTCGACAACATAATTCTTTGTTTTTGAGCCGTAATAAAGCCTACATTGCATTACTCATTTGTGGCATTAAGAAACATTGATAATTGCTTTTTATAGTTGGGGTTTTTTTTTTCCAGGCTTCACAATTTGGCAAACCTGGAATTGAAAAAGCTGGATTTCGCAATCAAAAAAGCTTAATGCGGGGCTGTGTTGCTATGCAAGGCAAAAGAATGTCCTTCTTCTTTAGCTTATTAATTTTCAAATAATGCTTCAGGGCTTGTTGTGATAGCCCTTTACAAGGTAGTAAATACAGAGATATTCAGACTTGGTGGGTTGAAAACTAATTACCATTATAAATTGGAGCCGTTTTTCTTGTTATTTTTGAAAATTAAACAGCTCCAAATACAATTTTCGTATTAAATAAAATGTGCACTGAGCCGTGGGATGTCTTACAAATCTCGACAATTTTTTTTAAAAGGCCCGTGTGTGTTGCGGTTACTTGTAGGAAGCGCAAATGGAATAATCAGATATTGTCAGAGTCGTGAGAAAGAACAAGCAGCATAATGTTTTTCGATAGGCTGTACTAAAAGGCAATTGCCTACAGTGATGTGATTTGAGAAGGCCTGGTGCTTAATAAAGATGCCTTTTTAGTCCAGGGATCCACACTGCCCAATACTGTTCTTACAATAGGGACAAATCTTTGGGTATCAAAAGCAGCATCTCTGATGTTCTCCAGATGTTTCTGCCTCTGCACACGTGTGCCTTCTCTGCAACTGTCATTCTTATTGTTTAATGAACATTTCTTTGTCACACCACTTTTACCCCATTAATTTAGCTAACTTACTCCTTGCTAGATTCTGAAGAAAGTAGAAGTCAGGTGATGCTTTGAAACAATTGTTACATGGAGCTGTTCTGCTGATAAAAACAAGAGATGAGAGATGCTACTAGAATAGAGAGTTGAGTGAAAAGATTCAGAGGAGAGGAGAGGAGAGGAGAGGAAAGGAGAGGAGAGAAGAGGAGAGGAGAGAGGAGGAGAGCAGAGCAGAGAGGAGGAGAGGAGAGGGAGGAGAGGAAGGGAGAGGAAAGAGGAGGAGAGGAGAGGAAGGAAAGAAGAGAGTAGGGTAGTAGAGGAGAGAGGAGGAGAGCAGAGCAGAGAGGAGGAGAGGAGAGGGAGGAGAGGAAGGGAGAGGAAAGAGGAGGTGAGGAGAGGAAGGAAAGAAGAGAGTAGGGTAGTAGAGGAGAGAGGAGGAGAGCAGAGCAGAGAGGAGGAGAGGAGAGGGAGGTGAGGAAGGGAGAGGAAAGAGGAGGAGAGGAGAGGAAGGAAAGAAGAGAGTAGGATAGTAGAGGAGAGAGGAGGAGAGCAGAGCAGAGAGGAGGAGGGGAGAGGGAGGAGAGGAAGGGAGAGGAAAGAGGAGGCAAGGAGAGGAAGGAAAGAAGAGAGTAGGGTAGTAGAGGAGAGAGGAGGAGAACAGAGCAGAGAGGAGGAGAGGAGAGGGAGGAGAGGAAGGGAGAGGAAAGAGGAGGAGAGGAGAGGAAGGAAAGAAGAGAGTAGGGTAGTAGAGGAGAGAGGAGGAGAGCAGAGCAGAGAGGAGGAGAGGAGAGGGAGGTGAGGAAGGGAGAGGAAAGAGGAGGAGAGGAGAGGAAGGAAAGAAGAGAGTAGGGTAGTAGAGGAGAGAGGAGGAGAGCAGAGCAGAGAGGAGGAGAGGAGAGGGAGGAGAAGAAGGGAGAGGAAAGAGGAGGAGAGGAGAGGAAGGAAAGAAGAGAGGAGGGTAGGAGAGGAAAGAGGAGGAGGAGAGAGGAGAGGAAACAAGGCACTTGACTAACAGCTATGCATCTCCCTAAAATATGTGCAAATTTAGATATGTTATTCTAAAAAAGGAGAAGAAACTAGAAGTGGATGTTTTTTCCCCCATGTATTACCACTTGTTAATGAAAAGAAGATTTCAGAAATTAAAACAAGCCGGGGTAAGGAAACTGACAGGTGCCTGTTAAGTACAGAAAGTAAACATCCAACAACTTCTGTGTGGTTTTTGTACAATTTTGTAACTATTGACTTAGAGAAAATGGATCTGAACTCTTATCTTAGAGCCACTGCTTATAAAGCTAAAGATCACCTAGAAAACCAGTCTCCAAAGTATCTCCTTGGCTTGCCCATACACTTGGTGTGAGACTATAATGTGCTACACATTCAGGGGTAATGCACACACAGAGAGAGCCTTGGTTCACTCGGGCGGTATGCCAAACCACAAGGCACTTTATCTGATTTTGACTTAGCTTCTTAAGGCCATTTGATGTCAGACTTTACCACAATTTGTGGTCTTCCTGTTTATGATCCCAGAGGAAGCTATAAGTTCCACTAGTTGGCTTCTTCATGAGTTCTGCTTTGCTGCCATCTTCATAAAAGTATGACCACCATGCCAGGACAGGTTTCCAGTATATATTTGTGTGACGTTGCGTGTAGTTCTTAAGGAAAAACTGCTCCTTGGGCAATTCCACAATTTGTTGCCTCCCTGTTTACAATCCCAAAGGGAGATACAAGTTACCACTAACTGGCTTCTTCAAGAGTTCTGCTTTGCTTTGTCCACCAAATGTTGGAAATGTAATCAGACTCCAGGTACTTATCATCATATGTGGTGGACATATATGAAAGCAAGAAAATGTTGGATGAAAATACACACATGACTAGAAAAGATGATCAAGAAGCATATAGATTTAAAGCCAGAAATAAAATCTGTGTCTGGTCCCCAGCTCATCAAAAGGAGCATCTAACAAACCATTCCAGGGCAAGAGTCATATTTCTAGGGGCAACCATTTTAATTAAATTTTCCCTCTACAGTTTCCATGTCGGCTCCCAGTCATCAAAAATACCTGCTTCCTTGTAAGTCATGTGACTTACTGTAACAGCCCTTGGATGCTGTACAATTGGGCAGCCTCCATTCCATCCCTTTCCATATTATTCATATAAAACAAGTTACCTGCTTTGAAGCTTGCCAAATTACTTCATCTATCAAATTAATAGAAAAGAACAGAATGGAAGGGAATGGAATGGAATGGAATAGAGAACGGAATATAGAAGGAATATAGAATGGAACGGAACTGAATGGAATAGAACAGAATGGAATGGAATATAGAATGGAATATAGAAAGGAATGGAACAGAATGGAAGAGAAGAGAAGAGTAGAGTAGAGTGGAATGGAACAGAATAGAAAGGAATGGAATATAGAACAGAATGGAATGGAACAGAATGCAGCAGAACAGAATAATTCAGAAGGAACATAACTATAATTTATTCCTTCTGAGAAAAAAAAGTGTAAGTATTATTTGAAATCAATCTAAAGGCCTCAGACCTGCCTGCCACATATCTGTTATTTCCCCCCCCCCCCCACAGCAAATGAAGCAGGCTAAGATAGACTGCCCATGGACACAAGAAAGTACAGGTATATCTACCCTGCCAGTCATCAATGCAGCTGGACAATTAAAGACTAGCCAAGGGCCACTCAGCAAATCCGGTGCCATGCAAGAAGCTGCATTTATCTTGCAAGGCTAATATTTTGCTCCCTGGTTCACCTGGCATGAACAGAACAGCATTTGGCAAACTTAATTAAACTCAATCCCAAACGTTTGGCTGATGATATCCTTGGAATTTGCTTCTTTTGCCTAGAGCTTTTATTTTAATAAGACAGCAGCAAGTTAAGAATCAATCCAGAGCCACTCCATTTGGGAGGGCCAGATGGTGTGGCTGTGGCCAACGAGTCTTCCCAATATTACAAATTTGTAGCCAGTGAATCATCTGTTATATTTCACATACACTTATATTCTTTTTTTTTTAAAGGGGAGTTAATTCCACTGCAGGAAAAGCAGTTCTGTATCTCCAGCTACGTTTACAGCCCTGGGATTGTGTTGATAGAATGAAATTATATTCACCGTCAACAGACTTCAGTATGTCCTTGATGAATCACCCAGTTGTTAGTCTATTAATATATTAAGCAATAGATCACCTTCAGATATGTACATGCGTATTACCCAAACTTTTTAAGACTCTGCAGAAAATGAAAGGCATACTATTAACACAGTATATTATCAAGTAGCCACTCCTGGTTATTTGACCCAGTGGTCTTGATTTGAGGCATTGTTTTTTTTTTTTTAAATATAGCAATCACATTCCTGGAAGATAAATTAATGCACATTTAATTTTCAGCTTGGCCAATTAAAAGTTGTCTCTGTCCAGTGAGCAACAAGAGTCTTGGTTGATTAACCTAGCAGTTAAGCAGGTTATGGGTTGCAGCTCTGACTCAAATAATAGCTAAGCAAGACCATCCAAAGGTGGACTTCAAAACTCACCTGTTCTTGTCCAGGCTGCTTAACACCTGGCATTATACACCAAGGTGAAGAATTCCCCATATAATTACCAGCAACTCTACAGATGCTGAAAATTAAGCTGGTTTCCTTCTGTGGACATACTACCGGTAACCCAAACAATTTCTGAATGAGTAAATATGACTCCTTTCCAGGACCAGTCATAAATCTATGTTATAGTAAACTTTATAAATTCACAGCCTGGAACATAAATTGTTTAAAAAAAAAACAACCTTTGCTTTGATGAATTAACAGAGTTGGAAGGTACCTTGTAGGTCATCTAGTCCAACCCCTTACCAAAGCAGGAGACCCTATACCATTTCTGACAGGTGGCAGTCCAGTCTCTTCTTGAAAGCTTCCAGTGATGAAGCTCCTACAACTTCTGAAGGCAACTTCTGTTCCATTGGTTGATTGTTCTTACTGTCAGAAAAACTTTCCTTATTTCCAGGTAGAATCTCTCCTTCTTCAGTTTCCATCCATTATTCCTTGTCTGGCCTTCAGGTACTTTGGAAAATAGCTTGACCCCCTCCTCTCTGTGGCAGCCCCTCAAAAATTGGAAGACTGCTATCTTGTCTCCCCTTGTCCTTCTCTTCAATAGACTAGCCATGCCCAGTTCCTGCAACTGTTCATTGTATGTTTTAGCTTGCAGTCCCCTATTCATCTTGGTTGCTCTTCTCTGCATTCTTTCTAGAGTCTTAACATCTTTTCTACAGTGTGGTGGCCAAAACTGGATGCAGTATTCTAGGTGTGGTCTTACTGAGGCTTTCTAGAGTGGTATTATTACCTTACTTGATCTTCATTGCATCCCTCTGTTATCTGGTGTTCCTAATTTATCCAGCACTTCTAAACCCATTGGCCACTTCTAAAATCAACTTTGAGAGCCTTTCGATCCAAAGATTCTGCAGAGGGCAAAAATCTGGCTTACGATTCAGCACAAACTATTTGCATTGTGTTGTGTGATCATTGTGTGATCTAATTCTTGTGTTGTCTGGCTTGGAGGGGAAGGCAGTTGAAAGCCACTGGCCTTCCTGCAGCAGGCAGGGCCAACCTCAAGTGTGAAATAATGAAAGGTCTCCCTCCCTCTGATTTTGACATAAGCCAAGTAAGTACTTCATCCCAAAGAATTCTCTGTGGTCTTCAGAGAGATGAAGAGGCGAACTTGTATCTGAGAACACTTACAAGCATCGCCCTACAGAGGGCGCCTTCGGCTCACCAGAACCACAACGGAAGAGTATCTGCTGAGTTTCCAGCTGGAAGAGTTTTCTCAAAGTATCAGGACAGCATCATGTTACTCATTTTGAAACGTAATCACAAGAAACTCCAATCTTGGGGTGTTGTGTGTTTGCTTTCCCAGGTGGTTAATACAGTACAAATAACACAGAGGAGCAAAATTGGGCTTTACAAAGCATTGCAAGCAAATGAATGATTTTTGTCATATTTTAGGCACCAACGATCTGAAAAGCGACACGATTTGCACGGAAAGGAGGCATTGTTAGAGCATGGGAATCCCTCAGATGCTCAAATAAATGTCCTGATTTAGGAAGCATTTTACCTCCTTCCCCTCAACCCTCCTTAACTCTGAAGTAAACCGGATTTTCCTATCTATGATGGGGGGGGGGGGGAATGGAGAAAAAAAAGTAGTTCTACTTAAAATAAAGGCACAGGTCAAGTAGTCCTCGACTTACAACAGTTTGTTTAGTGACCGTTTGAAGTTACAACTGCACTGAAAAAGTGGCTTATGACTGGGTTTCACACTTACTGCCAGTGGCAGCTTCCCCCACGGTCCCAGGATCAAAATTCAGACGCCTGGCAACTGACCACATTTATGATGGCTGCACTGTCTCGGGGTCACGTGATGACTCTTTGTGACCTTCTGAGTCAACGGGGAAGCCAGATTCACTTCACAACTGTGTTACTAGACTTAACTGCAGTGATTCCCTGAACAACTGTGGCAAGAAAGGTCGTAAAATGAAGCAAAACTCACTTAATAACCATTTCACTTAGCAACATAAATATTGGGCTCAACTGTGGCCGTAAGTCGAGGGGGGATATAATCTGATTATATTTTGGCACTTTACGATGCGGTGAGTGATGGTATTCAGACGGTTCGAACCGGTTCAGACGAACTAGTAGTTTCAACCTGTGGGTACACCTGCCCCAGCCCTACCCACCCACCTCAGCCTTAGGCTGTTCTATGTCGCCACATTTTCTAAACTGCATGCATGCGTGCAAGCTGTGCACGCTGACAGTTTTGGTGCATGGAGAACCAATCAGGGGTGGGTTCCTGCTGGCATCACTACCAGTTCAGCGTGCAAATTTTTTTGCACGTGTGCGCTTGCCACACACACACTCCACACACGTGCGCATTTCCACTTTAAAAGGTCTGCGCATGCGCATGTTAGAAAAGGGGAAAAAATACATTTTTCCAATGAAGATTGTTCTGCGCATCTGCAGAACAGAAAATCAAGATGGTGCCGGTGAGTATAGAACTGGTCTGGATGCACATCTGGCCGAATGACTACCTACTCAGCCGAACTGGGCCGAACTGGTAGAAACCCACTTCTGGAACCGATGGTTACAATTATGTGAAACCCACCTCTGGATGCCGTGATTTCAGTAAGTGTGGAATTGAATGGCGCTAAAACTCTTTGCAATATTCACCAATAGACCTCCCTACTTGAAAGAACAGAAGGAAGACTATTTCTAAATAAAGAAATGTTCGATCATGCTATTAATAATTTTATCAATCTCCATTATTAGCTACAACACTCTTCCGGGCTAACAGCTGTGAAATATCCTTTTCTCCGTTGGCTACCTGAAATGAACCAGATAAAGGCAGCTTTTAGCTCCCTCTTCTTTGTGGCAACCCCTGAGATATTGGAAGACTGCTATCATGTCTCCCCTCGTCCTTCTTTCTATTAAACAAGACATACCCAGTTCCTGCAACCGTTCTTCATATGTTTTAGTCTCCAGACCCCTAATCTTTGTTGTTCGTCTCTGAACTCTTTCTAGAGTCTCCACATATTTTTTACATCGTGCCAACCAGAACTGAATGCAGTATTCCAAGTGTGGCCTTACCAAGGCATTATAAAGTGGTATTAACATTTCACGTGATCTTGATTCTATCCCTCTGTTGATGCAGCCTAGAACTGTGTTGGCTTTTTTGGCAGCTGCTGCATACTTCCTTCACTCTGTTCTAATGAAGCCCATTCAGAGTTGGATCACACAAACTGTATTGTTGAACTATTTGGATAGGAAATGGTGTCCTTTTATTTTAAAAAAAATAGCAGTTTGGTAGAGAAATCTGGAAAACAAATAGATGGAAATTAATTTAATTCCAGAAAGACGCAGAGCCCTGTCTTACTGTGTTCTTTGAGCTTTAGAAATGAACATTCTTGATCACTTAATAGGATCCAATTTTAATTACATTTATGAAACAAATTTTGGAATGGCTGTCTCTAACTCCCAGATGTTCTGTCCTGCAGTCACGAAGGCCATTGCAATTATTCTGGTATCAGAACGTTTCTGTCAAAAAATGCTTTGCACACCCATAATTTAATAAAGATAATTTAATCCACGCTAAGGCTTCCAGGCTGAGCAGATTTACTAGAACAGCACCCTGCTAAACAAAATGTGTATCTGCATACTGCCTCTCTCTTTGAAATTAATCAAATGAGTTTGCCAGGAAACCTACAGCTGTGTTCAACTGCCTTTAACATAGTGGCTTTCTGTTTGTCTCTGCAAAGTTAAATTTATTAACAGATTAACAGAGTTGGAAGGGACCTTGCAGGTCATCTAGCCCAACCCCCTGCCCAAGCAGGAGACCCTATTCTGGTTACGATAGCCATGAATCTTTACTACCCATGTTTTCCTGAAAATAAGACCCTTTCTTACATATTTTTTTGGCCACCAAAAAAGGCACCAGGTCTTTTTTTTTTAAAAAAAAGTTTTTATTAAACCTTTTTTCCTTTAAAAACAGAAGAAAAAAAAACAAACAGAAAAACAAGACAAACATAAAAACATAAAATAGTTTTACAGCCTTCTGTATCGGCATACATATTTAGCTTTTGTAGGTCTCTATTCTACGTTGCCCTTCGTATCGGTTTTAACATCTGTAGTAGTGTAATAACAGTTGTACTAACAATTGTAATAATATTGATTTGTTCATATCTCCATTATATTTACATTATGGTCAACACTTTAAGTTTGATAATAATTGGTAACTTTAGTTAATTTTTATTCAATACTAGTTTAGAAAAAACAAAAAGAGACTTCTATTTCCTGTTTTGGCTTCTGTTTTCTAGCCACTTATAAATTCTATTCCATATTTTATAATAATCTGATTCTTCTCTTTCTTTTAACTCCATGGTCATTTTGTCCATCTCTGCACATTCGAGTACCTTCCTAATTGTTATTTCGTCTGCGGGTATATTGATTTGTTTCCAGTTTTGCACAAAGGCAATCCTAGCTGCAGTGAGTATTGTATTTTTTGGAGTATAAGATGCATCAAGATTTTGAAGAGGCAAATTAAAAAAAATTGCACTCTGCAGAACTCCCCAAAACAGCCCATTTTTTTTAAAACGAGCCAGTTTTTTTTTCAAAAAAGGGGCATGAATAACATTTAGGAGGCTGCAGAGTGCTCCTGCGGTGTGGGGTGGGGTTCCATAAATAAGCAAAAAATGACCCGTTTTTTTGTCAAAAAAGGGGCATGGATAGCCTTTAAGAGGCTTCTAGAGTGCTACTGGAAGCTGGGGGGGGGGGGAATTGAGCAAACAACGGCCTGTTTTTTCACTTATTTCTGCCTTCCCCAGCCCCCAGGACCATTCTGTAAGCCTCCTAAAGGCTATGCATAGCCATTTTGGTGAAGGGGTGGGGTTTCGGGAGGCAAAAAATGCTGTATTCAGTGTATAAGATGCACCCAGATTTTCAGCCTCTTTTTTGGAAGGAAAAGGGTGCGTCTTATACTCCACAAAATACGGTATGTGTAGTATTATGTATTGAGATTTTTTTGTCTGCATCAGGTCTTATTTTGGGAGGATGTCATCTATTGACTCGCCTCATTTGCACCCGTCACCTCCCGGGCCTCCTTTTCGCTGTCAGAGGCCTTCAGGACCTTCTTCTTCTAAGGCCTGCAAGTCTTTCCCGAATGCCTCTGCAGCCAATAAGTGAGTTCTGGATCCGGAGCTTTGTTATTGGCCACAGAGGCCTCTGGGAAAGTTTTGCACACTTGCCAGGTGCAGAAGAAATGGGCCAGCAAGGCAGGTATCAGGATGTGTGAGGTCCAGCTGCAACTATCCGAAGTTAAGTCATAGGGCAGCTCCACCCACACACCCATCACCATCCTAACTTAATTTTTACCTGTGAATCCTGGAGTGGTAATTAGGGCTTCATTAGGGCTTATTTAGGGCAGGGGTGTCCAAACTTGGGAACTTTAAGACTTGTGGACTTCAACTCCCAGAATTCCCCAGCCATGCTGGCTGGGGAATTCTGGGAGTTGAAGTCCACAAGTCTTAAAGTTCCCAAGTTTGGACACCCCTGATTTAGAGGATAGGGCTTATATTGAAAAGTTTTTTTTTTATTTGTCCATCACCACTCTTACATCATTAATCTTACAGTGTGCCGTGTGGGTAGAATCTTTGTGTCATCATATTTAACAGCTACATCATTTTCAATCTATTTTTATCTTGCCTTTACATTTACACTTCAATTTCCTTTTAATTCAGCTCCTCCCCAATCATTCTACATTCCCCCCCTCCAAATTACTCAATTTTCTGTTTCTTTTTGTCTAAATTCATTTCTTATCCAGTGATAAAAACATCCCCTTATCTTCTAATACTCTGATTTGTCCTTCTCTTTAATTGCCAACGTTAACCTGTTCATTTCTGCACAGTCTAATATTTTTTTTAATTACCTCTCCTTCTGAGGGAATTTTTTCCCCGTTTTCCAATTCTGTGTAAATGCAATTCTCGCTGCAGGTATTACACGAATAATTAAATATACATTTTCTTTACTATAATTCTCTGGTAAAATACCCAACAAAAACAGTTTCGGCTTTAAATCAATATGCTGTTGTATCATCCTTTCCAACCTCATGCGAATTTTTGCCCAATATTTTTTTGCCTCTGCACATGTCTACCACATATGATAATATGATCCCGGCTGGATAGGGCTTATATTGGACACACGTGTAAAAATCAAGCTAGGACTTACTCACAGTAGGAAGCAATAGACTTCTCTTCACTAGATAACACACCAGCCGGAGGGAAAGACTTTGGAATCCCCTTGATTTGAAGAAAGAAGGGGTTGGACTAGAAGACCTATAAGGTCCCTTCCAGCCCTATGGTTTTATGTTCTGCGAGACTTCCAGCTTGTCTGTTTCATCTGTCCCTGTTTTCCTTCTCCCTGTCCAGGCCAAAGCTCTCCAGAATTCCCACCTCTGCGGAGGTCAGCAGATTAGGAAAGGCTGTTGGGATCAGATACAGCCCTTGATTAACAAGATCTTCCTTCTGCAAGTGGCCTTCAACTTACAACAATATTCAAAGTCAAAACAGCACTGAAAAAAAGTGATTTTCTCAACAGAGATGGATTGCTCCCGGTTCAGCCCGGATCGGGCAAACCAGTAGTGGAGGCAGCAGGAAGCTCCACCTACCTACCTAGACGCTTCTGTGCATGAGCGAACTGGTAGTACCGGGATTTGCAACCCACCTCTGTTTCACATTTATGACTTTGCAGCCTCCCCATAGTCACCTCATCAAAATTGCAATGCTTGGCAACTGATTCTAATCTAATCTAATCTAATCTAATCTAATCTAATCATCTAATCTAATCTAATCTAATCCTTCCTATTCTGTTCTCTAATATTCTATTCTACTCTACTCTCCTCTATTCTCCTCTACTCTACTCTCCTATCCTCTCTTCTTTTCTCTCTGGTGCCAGGCAAGAAATCTTGTTTACTTGAGTTGTTCTTGTTCATCAATAAACATCCTTCGGATCACAATTCCGCCGCCCTAGTTTGCTTTGTTTTTTACTCATTTCCAGAAGAAGCTATCTTTTCGCGGGTCACTGGCTAAGCAAGTAATCGGGCATTTTTAATATAAGCTTGGTTCTTTTCCAAGTGCGACTAAATTCAAAAGGTTTTTGTTAGATATTAGCATATATCGAGGCAAGTCTCCTCTCTGGTCCGCTGCTACAGCGGGAAACAGGTATCGTTCTGATTGGTCGAGGGGCGTATCCGATCCCTATAAAAGGGGAACCCTCCGACCACAGAGCAAGCTGGATCACTACTACTATTAATAAAGAGCTGATAAGTCACTTCGTGTCCGCAGTCTGTCTCTCGTTGCCCAGATCTAACATTGGCGACGAAGGTGGGATCGAGAGACAGATAGGACGAAGAACGCTACCTCCAGAATCTCCGGATTTGATCCAGCCTAGGAATTCGGCAGAAATTCCGGCAGCCATCTCAGGTCACCGCGGCGCGGCAAATTCAAACGAGAGAAGATGGCGATGCACACTCCCCCCGCTCCATTCGACCCAGCAAACGACGAGTGGGAAGCCTTCATGATTCGATTCGAGTGTTTTCTCGAAGCGAACGAATACACGGGGATCACCGACGCCCGGAAGAAAAACATCTTCCTCGGCTACTGCGGAAAAGAAGTCTTCAACACGGCCAGAGACCTCACCGCGCCTACTCCAATACAGGCAGTATCGTGGACGGCGTTGCAACAGGCTCTACAAACTCATTACGTGCCAAAACCTTCCCGCCATGTTTGCCACAAGGAATTCAACACGCGGAACCAGATGGCGGGAGAATCCATCAATCAATATGTTGCAGCCCTGCGTAAAGCAGCAACTCACTGCGAGTTCAGGGATCTGGACGAGCACATCTTAGCGCAGCTCATCTGTGGGTTAAGAGACATTTCACTACAAAAGAAGCTGTTGGCAAACCCGAATTTAACCCTACAGATAGCGCTAAACGAAGCAAGAGCGTCAGAGTCAGCAGAGAAATCATCGGTAACCATACAACGAGGTTTCAGCGTAAACCAGCCAGCACCAAGGCAGACCAGAGTGCACTACGAGGACACAAGCCCCGACTACGAGGATCCCGAGTTCGAGGACAGTCACCTGATGCGGAGCAGTCACGTGAGGCCTGGGGGGAGACCCGGATCCCGCTTGCCGCCCTGCGCAAGTTGCGGAGGGAATCACCCCAGGTCTACCTGTAGGTTCAGGAACGTTGTTTGTTCACACTGCAACAAATTTGGGCACATCGCACGAGTGTGCCGGAGCGAAGTCCCTGCCTCACGGCAGCCACCCATGTACCGCCAGCAGAAGCCCAACCCAGGGGCTTGGCGAAATCAAAAAGGGCGCCCAGAGAGAAATCCACAAGTGTTTACCCAGAGAGAAAATGCACAAAGAGCTGAGCGAGCGTATTCCCAGAGAGATTACACACAAGGAGCTGAGCGAGCGTATCCCCAGAGAGACTACACGCAAAGAGCTGAGAGAGCGTTCTATCAAGACGCACAACGAGAGTATTTTCAGGATATAGATGGTGAGATAGAGTTGACCCAGAGAGAGGAGTTGCGAACGTATCTCACCACGATAAATCAGGTCCGCCCCAAGCGGCCCAAAAGGCTGAGAGTCACAGTCCTTTTGGAGGGCTCACCTTGCGAGCTAGAAGTTGACACAGGATCAACCCTGACGATCATTTCATGGGCATCCATGAAACAGGCTATCCCTAGCCTCAGAAAGAGCCAACTACGCGCTCCAGACGTCCTGCTACGAGACTACCAGGGGAACCAAGTCCCCATCGTGGGCCAAGGCACATTCCAGATCCGTTTCAAGGACATCGTAGCCCAGCTGCCCGTGACCATCGCCAGCGCGCCATTACAGAACCTTCTGGGGCTTGATTGGTTTGAAGCCCTGGGGTTAGAAGTCACCGGAATCAACGCCGTGGAAAACAGCAGCGCTGAACAGATTTTTAAGGATGTGTTCAGCCCCGGTCTTGGTAAGTATGTGGGTAAACCGATATCATTCAATTTAGACCCCAAAGTGGCGCCAATCCGACTTAAACCGAGACGAGTGCCTTTTGCACTCCGCCCAAAAATAGATAAGGAAATAGATAAGTTAGTGGAGCAAGGAATCCTTGAGCCGGTGGATCATGCGCGCTGGGAAACACCCATCGTGACCCCAGTGAAACCAGACGGGTCAGTCCGCATCTGCGCGGACTATAAATGCACAATTAATGTCGCGCTACAACAGAGCGCATATCCTGTGCCTGTAGTACAGCACTTATTGCACTCATTGGGGCCAGGAAAGGTATTTGCTAAATTAGACATGGCACAAGCTTACCAGCAACTGCCAGTTGATAGCGCCACAGCGGAGGCCCAAACTATAGTGACGCATAGAGGAGCATTCAAATGCAACCGGCTACAATTTGGTGTGAGTATTGCCCCAGGATTGTTCCAGAGCGTCATGGAACGACTTTTGCAAGGGATACCGGGAGTCGTCCCCTATTTTGACGACACCTTGGTGTCCGCTACAAACAAGGAGCAATTAAATAAAAGAGTCAGAACTGTTTTGGCCAGAATCAGAGAAAAGGGTCTCCGCCTCAAAAATGAAAAATGCCAAATTAACGTGCCTAGCGTAGAATTCCTGGGTTATAGAATCGATGGTCAGGGAATACACCCCACTTCAAAGAAAATTAAGGCGATCCAGGACGCCCACACACCACGGAATCAGACCGAGTTGCAGGCCTTCCTCGGACTACTTAACTTCTACAGCGTTTTTCTGAGGCAGAAGGCGACCGTTGCTGAGCCACTACACTGTCTACTACAGAGGAACGCACCATGGAAATGGGGACGATCCGAAGCTGCAGCTTTCGCCGGAGTAAAGCGCCTGCTCACCACTGACTCACTGCTTGTCCAATACAGCCAGACCCAACCGCTGGTATTGACCTGCGACACATCACTCTTCGGGGTTGGAGCAGTCCTCAGCCACAGGATGCCCTACGGAAAAGAAGCACCCATCGCCTTCTACTCCAGGACTCTTTCATCGGCCGAAAGGAATTACAGCCAAATGGACAGGGAAGCGCTGGCTGCTGTAGCTGGAGTAAAACGTTTCCACGAATACCTCTACGGCCGCGATTTTGAACTGATTACGGATCACAAACCGCTGTTGGGACTTTTGGCGGGAAACCGCCCCACTCCAGTCTCCCTTTCTCCACGCATGACCAGGTGGACTGTTTTCCTGGCTGCGTACTCATACAAATTGATTCATCGACCGGGCTCCACTCTCGGACACGCAGACGCACTCAGCCGTTGCCCATTACCTGACATTCTGCCAGACCCCACTCCAGAAGTACCGGTATTGCTCATTGACTGTTTGGACTCTGGACCGGTTTCTTCATACGACGTTGCAAGGTTCTCCTCTAAAGACAATTTAATAAAGCAAGTTCAAACTTGGGTTTGGAGGGGGTAGCCGAAGGGAAACGTGGGCCCGGAATTCAAAGTGTTTTGGTCAAAACGGGACGAACTCTCAGTGTTACAAGGTTGCTTATTGTGGGGGGATCGAGTTGTTATTCCGTATGCTTTACGTAGGAATGTATTAGATGCTTTACATGTGGGTCATCCGGGGATTGTTAGGATGAAGGCGTTAGCAAGAAGTTACGTTTGGTGGCCAAACATGGACAAAGAAATAGAGGAGTGGGTGGCCACTTGCGACCCATGCCAGGAATCGAGACCAGCACCCCCGGAAGCGCCCGCCACAGAATGGGAGAAACCTAAAGCACCCTGGTCGCGATTACACATCGACTTCTCAGGGCCATTCCAAGGTCAGACTTTCCTTATAGTTGTGGATGCATAGTCAAAATGGCTAGAAGTAGTCCTAATGACTTCAACCACGGCAGAGGCAGTCATTAAGGTTCTACAGCGACTTTTCGCCACCCATGGCCTGCCCGACCTCCTGGTCTCCGATAATGGGCCCCAGTTCACGGCCATGCAATTTGAGACATATCTAGCAGGTCAGGGAATTCGGCACGCCCTCGTCGCGCCATTCCATCCGGCATCAAATGGACAGGCGGAGAGAATGGTGCGATTCGCAAAAGAGGCCCTCGCTAGGATGGGTCCAGGTGATTGGCAAACACGCATTGACCATTACCTCTTAATTCAGCATATTACCCCTAGCGCAACGACGGGTAGGAGCCCCGCTGAACTACTCATGGGCCGCCGTTTACGGTCTCACCTGGACCGTCTTCACCCAAATTACTCTGCCACAGCTCCCCCAGACTCCACAAGCAAAATTCGGTCTTTTAGCATAGGGGATTCCGTATACGCCCACAACTATGCAGGGGGAACATTGTGGATGCCGGCAAAGATCATTGGCATCACGGGTCCACGATCGTATCTGCTGGAGCTGGAAGATGGGCGGAACTGGAAAAGGCACATCGATCAACTTCGGGGTCGCCTAGCACAGTCAGACCTTCGAAACGAAGACGAGATTTCCCTGCCTACAGAAAGTCAGCCACGCGAGAGCCCCATCATAGAAAACTACGACACCTGCGAACCGAGCTCGGAACAAGAAAGCAAGCACGAAGCAGAGCAACCCCCAGACAACGCAACCGAGCAGACTCCGGAACGCCCCAGCTACGAGGGCACGAAACCTTCAGAACGCGGAACAGGAAAAGCATCCGATCCTGCAACCATTTCTGACCAACCAGAACTACGACGCTCCTCCCGAGTAAGGCAACCCCCAACATACCTAAAAGACTATGTTACCTACCGCAACGTTCCGTCTAGGAGGGGAGGGGTGTTAGATATTAGCATATATCGAGGCAAGTCTCCTCTCTGGTCCGCTGCTACAGCGGGAAACAGGTATCGTTCTGATTGGTCGAGGGGCGTACCCGATCCCTATAAAAGGGGAACCCTCAGACCACAGAGCAAGCTGGATCACTACTACTATTAATAAAGAGCTGATAAGTCACTTCGTGTCCGCAGTCTGTCTCTCGTTGCCCAGATCTAACAGTTTTCCCAAGCTTGAGCTCAAGGTAGCAGAGGTGTGCCCTTTGAAGGGTATCAGCAAAAACAAATGAAAAGAAACGGATTGGGAGAGAAGACTACAAACAGGGAGAGAAACTTTTGAGAAAGTTTTTGGAATACAACATAGAATGTTTTTGAGCATCCTGTATTGAAACCCCCACCCCCTTCTGTTTTTAACCTATAGAAAGAACCTTTCAGTCTAGAATTTTATGTACTGTAAAGGTAAAGATAAAGGTTCCCTTCGCTGATATGTGCTAGTCGCTCCCGACTCTACGAGGTGGTGCTCATCTCCGTTTCAAAGCCGAAGAGCCAGCGCTGTCCGAAGACATCTCCGTGGTCATGTGGCCCGGCATGACTAAACACTGAAGGCACACGGAATGCTGTTACCTTCCCACCAAAGGTGGTTCCTGTTTTTCTACTTGCATTTTTACATGCTTTCGAACTGCTAGGTTGTCAGAAGCTGAAACAAGTAACGGGAGCTCACTCCATTACATGGTGCTCAGGATTCAAACCACTGAACTGCCAACTTTCTAATCAACAAGCTTAGCGTCTTAGTCACTGAGCCACTGCGTCCCTTTATATATACTGTACAGAAGCCCACCTGATTTAAAATACAGGTAGTCCTCATTCATTTAGTGACTGTGGAAAGTTATAACAGCACTGTTTTTCACACTTATGACTAGTGAAACTTCCCCTGGTCACCCAATCAAAATTCGGATGCTTGGCAACTAATTCCTACTTACGACGGTGGCTGTGTCCTGGGGTCACATGATCACCTTTAAAGACCTTCGGACAAGCAAGGGGGATTCCAGATTCGCTTAACAAGAGTGTTACTAAATTAACAGTGATTCGCTTTAACAAGCATGACAAGAAAGGTCGTAAAATGGGGGGAAATTCACGTAACAACTGTTTCTCTGAGCAACCAAAATTTGGAGCTCAATTGTGGTTGTAAGTGAAGGATTACCTGTGATGTGGTGACACCCATCCTATAACCTTTTAATAGTCTTCATATGGTTTGTACAAGCTTCAGTTGCTTTTAAAGAAAAGCTTTGGGTTGCAACCCTGGTTTGATTGAGGCAGCTGCACAAAGTCGCAAAAGTTGATCCCATGTCCTTGGGATGTAGCAACTGTCATAAATATGAACCTGAGGCCAAGTGTCTGAATTTTGATCACATCACCAGGTTGAATCTCTCCTTGATTAGTTTCCACCCATTGCTTCTTGTCCTACCCTCAGGTGCTTTGGAGAATAGTTTGACCCCCTGTTTTTTGTGGAAGCCCCTGAGATATTGGAGCACTGCTATCATGTCTCCCCTAGTCCCTTTTTTCATTAAACTAGACATACCCAGTTCCTGCAACCGTTCTTCATATGTTTTAGCCTCCAGTCCCCTAATCATCTTCATTGCTCTTCTCTGCACTCTTTCTAGAGTCTCCGCATCTTTTTTATAGTGTGGTGACCACAGGTGGACGCAGTACTGTAGGTACAGTCCAGGGGTGGATTCCTGCCAGTTCTAACCTCTTCTATAGAAGAGGTTCCAGAAATCTATCATGCTGTTTAGAACCGGTTCCAGCTCCCTCCCCCCACCCGTCCACACCATGCTTGCCCCACCCACCTCTCACTGATTGGCTGGCTCACCAATTGCCCCACCCGCCTCTAAGAGTCCTATCTAAATCTTAATATCTTAAAGCTGTCAAGTTTGAACATCCATGGGGATTTTTTTTCTAAAGGGTTAGGGGTGCACGGGTCTTGTAACTTGACAGCTTTAAGATTTGTACACTTCAGTGCCAGAGTTCCTGAGCCAACATGACTGGAGGAGGAATTCTGGGAGTTGAAGTCCACAAGTCTTAAAACTGTCAAGTTTGAACACCCCTGGGTTTTTTTTTTCTAAAGGGTTAGGGGTGCAAGGGTCTTGTAACTTGACAGCTTTAAGACTTGCATGCTTCAAATGCCAGAGTTTCTGAGCCAACATTTTGATTGCTAAGCAAGAGCATTGTTAAGAGAGTTTCACCACATTTTACAAGTTGGCCACACCCACCCAGTCACGTGGCTGGCACGCCACTCCCACCCGGTCACATGGCCGGCAAGCCACTCCCACAAAGCAGGCCACACCTACAGAAGGGGTTCTAAAAAAATTTGAAACCCACCACTGGTGTGGTCTTACTAAGGCTTTTTAGAGTGGTATTAGTACCTCACTTGATCTTGATTGTATCCCTCTATTAATGCAATTTAGGATTGCATTGGCTTTTTTGGCTGCCACTGCACACTGCTGGCTCATATTTAACTGGTTGTCCACTAAACTAAAGTGACTTAGTGGCTCAGTGGCTAAAAAGCTGAGCTTGTTGATCAGAAGAAGGGCAGTTTGAATCCCTAGCGTAGTGTAACAGAGTGAGCTCCCGTTACTTGTCCCAGCTTCTGCCAACCTAGCAGTTCGAAAGCATGTAAAAAATGCAAGTAGGAAAAATAGGAACCACCTTTGGTGGGAAGGTAACAGCGTTCTGTGCACCTTCGGCATTTAGTCATGCCGGCCACATGACCACGGAGACGTCTTCGTACAGCACTGGCTCTTCGGCTTTGAAACGGAGATGAGCACCACCTCCTAGAGTTGGGAATGACTAGCACATATGTGCGAGGGGACTCTTAACCACTAAGATTCCAAGACCCCTCTCACAGCCTTCCCCCAGCCTTGACCAGGACCCTCAGCCCCCCATATTTTCGGGGGAGCAGCTGGAGCTGCGCTGAGCTCAGCAAAGCCCCCCCTCCTTCTCTCCGTCCCGGCCCACGACGCTTCCCAAGCCGGCCTTCCTGTCCTTTTCCCGCCTGCCAAGCCTTTATGGGGCGTCCCGGCGATCCTTATCTCGCTTTGAAGCGACACACACACACAAAAAGCCGGGTCGCTCCGAGCTGCTGCGCTCGGAGCTGCTCGACCTTCAGCGTTTCCTTGCAGCCGCGCGCGCCTCTTCCGACGAGTTCAAGCCTCGCTAGTCCCGGGCTAGTCCTAGGAAGGGACGTCATTGGGGGGGGGGGGGGGATAGAGGTGGAAATCCCACGCTCAGCTCGAGGGAAGGGGCTTTTCCTCCGCAGACCAGGCGGTGGGGAGTGGGCGCGATGGCTCTGCAACCATTACGAGTTATTATGTCTGCCGTTGGTACTCTCGGTATAAATTATTGATCAACCATCTTCTTTTTCTTTCCCTTTAATGGATATTGTAGCGTGGCCGTTTACAACGCCGCCGTTAAGATGGTGTCAGCACTTCCATTACGGAGCCTCTCGACCTCCCTCCCATGTATTTTAATTTGCAGGAGGTTTATAGAATTGGCTTAGCCTGGTTTTTCTTTTTTTCTTTTTTCTTCTTTTTGTTTTAAATAACCGCAGGAACGAAGCATCAAACCGGAGCGCTTGGCCTCCCGAGCTTTGAAAAGGGGAGGAAAAGGAAGAGGGGCAGAAGGGCGAGTTGGGGAGGGGGGGTCCGAACGGGTACACACAATACACAAACACGGGTGTTAACGTTGATGAAGGCGGATGACGAATAACGGGGGGGGGGGGCGGAGATCAAAGAGAACACGCTTCCTGGCTGATACAGATGAGGAGCGTTTTCAAATAGGTGGAGGGAGAAAGGGGGCCAAAGGGAAGGCGAGGGGAGAGTGTATTCGGATCGGCCAGGCGAGCTTCGAAAGCCAACGGGACGGGGCTTGGGCGATCCCGGGGGCGATCCTAAACTTCGAAGTAAAAGCACTCGAGGAAAAGATGGGGTGAAGTTGTGGGAAGAAGTGGGGAGGGGGTCGATGCCAAGTTCTACGAACCAAGAAGTCTAAAGAGACGTGTTCGCTCTGTCTCGCTCCGCTGGAGACTAAAACATAAGAAAAAACGGTTTGCAGGATTTGGGTTTGCTAGTCTAGAGAAAAGAAGGACTAGAAGAGACCAGGAGGGCAGTATTCCAGTATTTGAGGGGCTGCCACAAAGAAGAAGAAAGGGTCAATTTATTCTCCAAATCCCCAGAAGGCAAAACAAGAAACAATGGAGGGAAACTAATCAAGGAGAGAAGCAACCTGGAATTAAGAGGAAACTTCCTAACAGGGAGGGCAATTAACCAACGGAACAGCTTGCCTGCAGATGTTCTGAATGCTCCATCACTGGAGGCTTTTAAGAGACTGGGTAGTCGCTTGTCTGAAACAGTATAGGATCTCCTGCTTGACCAGGGGGCTGGACTAGAAGGCCTCCAAGGTCCTTCCCAGCTCTATTCTGATTCTGTCCCTGGCCTTGTCTTCAACTTTCTCTCAATGCTCAACGAGAGGGGGGGGGGAGGGGAGGCGTCCCGATCCTCTCAGATCGCAAGGGAATGCAAGGGGATCCTCCTCCTGGAGTGTGTGTGTGTGTGTGTGTGTGTGTTCAGGAGGTACCCAATGCAACGGTCGCCAAATTAGCCATCCGTAGCAAAGGGAGGGGGAGGCAGGAGAGAGTAACCCCTCCTCTCAATCCCCCAAAGGGGGGGGGAGAAGAGATTCTCTCGGTCCAGTTGGAAATTCTTGCACCGTTTTTTTTTGAAGGGGTGGGTGGGACGGAAAGAGAGCGGGGAAGGGGAAGGGGAGAAATTCCCATCCGCAAACCGCTCTGTCCCGTCTTGGGATTCAGGCCGCGCTGACTTTGGAAGAGGGGCGGGTGGGAAAAGCAGAGCGCCGCGCATCTCGACGGCATAGCAGCCCCCCCCCCGGGAGCCCCCCTCGCCAAGTAGTTGCGATCCTAAAAGGCGCACCCGGTCCGCGAGCGGGTGACTCCGAGACCACGGAGAGAAAAAGCAAGCCCCGACGGGGGTGGGAGGATTGGGGTGGCGCTGGTTGGAGGGCTCCTGGCGGAGATGCCAAGCGGGGCTCCCAGGAGGGATGGCCTCGAAGCCAAGAGAAACGATGGGGGACGAGGGGAGTCCTCCCTGGGAATGCCCGCCTCGCCCCCTCCTCCCCAATCCATAATTGGCCTGCGCGGAGCACCCTGGAAACCAAAGGCAGCGTAATACTTCTTTGAAAGGGTCCTTGCTTGATGCTCTCTGAGCTTGCTTGTTTTCTTGCAGACGTTTATGGTCCTAGCTAGGTAATAGCATCAGTACAATGGGGTGGGGTGGGGTGGGGTGTCTTAGCGATTCTTTAAACAGCCCGACCAAAGAATCTCTTAAGACCCCCCCCCCACACACACACACACAGACAGGCAAGATGCCACAATATAAACGGACAGCAAACAGCACTCCTTACTAGGACTGATGATGTTACATAGTTAGGGTAATGAGGTCTGGAAGAAAACAAGCAAGCTCAGAGAGCACCAAGGATCCCTCATTTCAGCCCTGAACTACAAATATTCTCCTTTATTGGAGATTTCTTTGCTCGGCCGCAAAAGCGGAAATCCCCTCGCTTCGACGGCCAAGTCTCTTGGTGGTGGTGAGGGAATGCCGAAGCTCCCCCTGTGGCCCGATTTGCGCTAGTCGGGATTTGGCGTTGCCCAGAGGAAGCTTCTTTTGGCCAGCGATGAGGGAAGGGCGCTTCGCCTTCTCAAACTGCCGTCTAAAGGGAGGGGAGAAGTGGAGCGCCGCGCCTGGCCCCTATTTAGAGCCAGGCGTCCCTGCTATCCAGCCGGCGAATGCTCGGGGCTGGGGAAGGGGGCACAGCACTCAACCAAGGGTGGGAACGAAGCCCCTCCCCACCCAGACTGTTTCCTTTCACTTGCCCCTGCTCTCCTGAGGCGTCCGCCGTGGGGCGCGTAGACACCTTTTCTGCAAGCTCGCCTAATAAATCTTTCCACGGGAAGAGATCCCCTCAGACAGTAGACGCTGCTGGGGCCGTTTGTTGCCCTCGGGATTTGGGTGGGTGGGCGGGCTTGGAAAGAAAGTGGTGGTCCCTCGAGAAGCGTTGGAAATCATCCTCCCCGGAAGTTTGCTCGATGTCAAGACAAGACCACCAAGTATCCCAACCCGATGCCAGGAGCGGGTCTCTCTTCGCTAGATCTTCTGCCTTGATCGGGATCCGCACCGGCCGGTGGGCGAGAGGTTCCCCCCCCCCGCCGCCTCTTTCTTTCTTTCTTTCTTTCTTTCTTTCTTTCTTTCTTTCTTTCTTCCTTCCTTCCTTCCTTCCTTCCTTCCTTCCTTCCTTCCTTCTTTCTTTCTTTCTTTCTTTCTTTCTTTCTTTCTTTTTTCTTTCTCGTCCACCCTCCCTGCTGGGGCCAGTAGCAGAAATGATCCGATCCTGTGGGCTTCTCCAAAGGTTGTGACACCTCGGAAAAGCGTTTCTAGAGAAAGCGAAGCTCCGTCCAGAAAGGCACAAACACACCGCGTGTTCTGATCCATAGCTTCGGCCTCATTGATTTATACAAAACTGATAAGGCTTCCCGGCTCTAAGGTCACTCCAAACGGCTTACATCAGCGAAGAGTGTACAGAACCCACCGGAAAAAAGATCAGAAAATAAAAAAAAAATGCTCACGTCGGGGAGGAGGAAAATGCCCTGCCTATCAAACTCTAAGAGGCCCCTGTCCACCTAGCGCCACCCCTCCCCCCCCCAAGGCCTGGTGGCCGGAGAGGAGAAACAATTTTTTAAAGGCATCTTTTAAACGAGGCCAGGAATCAGAGGCCCCTGGACTGGCTCTTCTACAAGACAAGGGTCCCTTCAGACGACCCCAATCGACGGGGATCTGGAGCACCCCCAACTTTGTCGCATCAAACCGGACGGGGCACGTCTTACAGAGAGGGTCTTCTCAAGAAGCCGGGCCCTGAGTCCGGAAGATGGTAACTGTCGCTTCGACTTGTCCTGGAGAACGAGGCAGTAGTGAAATTCATTTTTTTTACTACCTGTTCTGTGATTGTGGGTAAGAGGGCGTAGCAGGGGAAGGATCCTGCAAAATCTCCATTCCCACCCCACTCTGGGGCCAGCCAGAGGTGGCATTTGCCGGTTCTCCGAACTACTCAAAATTTCCTCTACCGGTTCTCCAGAACCTGTCAGAACCTGCTGGATTTCACCCCTGGAACGAGGGCAGCTTCTGCAAACGTTGGCACAACTTGGGCATCACCTGGCCTGTGACCCCCGTTGCTTCAGCGCAGCTTCGAGGGGGTCTCCAACGCTGCCTGAGACCACTTGTGGGTGTCTGCGCCAGAGACAAGAAGGAACCCAAGAGACGATGGGGAGGTGGGTCTTTTTAAAGAGGGGGAGGAGAGAAAGAGAACGCCTGAACATGAACAGAAGACACACACATACACACAGAGAGAGACATTGGCCCTATTTCTAAACCCCCCCCCCCTGTCCTAACAGAAGGATTCGCCTTGATCTGCCGAAAAAAGATGACGCGCAAGCAGGGCCGGACCATTGCGCCTTTCCCACGTTCCCCGGGCGGGCTTTCCGAATCCGTGCGCGCGCCCTCTGGTCCGGCCAGCCATAAATCACCTCCCCAATTCTAGGTTCGCCTGACTGTTTTCTTTCATTCGCCGCCGGGGAGGTCAGAGGGAGGAGAAAGCAGAGAGGGAAAGGGGGAGAGGAGAGAGGAAGGGGGGTGGGGGTGGGAAGAGAGACGCTTGTCCCCCTGAACAAGCTGTGCCGAGCAGCAGGAAAAAAAACATTCCCCGCTTCAAACAAATATTCCAGGAAAAGAAATTAAAGACTTCTTAATTAGTGCGGCAATTAAGCCTTCTTGGTCGCGTTTTAATCAGCGGAGGCCCCCATCAAAGGACAAACGGAGCGATTTGCAGGTCTTTGAATTTTAAACAGGAGGCCGGATTTGAGCGGCGTCGCTCCTGCGTGACAAACCGGGCGAAGTCGCAAATCATTCCGGGCTATCCAGGAATCGGGGAGAAGGAGGGGAGGGAGGTGGGACGGACACGCTGGGGAGGAGAGGCCGCTGGGGGCGTCTTCACGAAAGGGAAAGAATCGATGCCGATTCCTTTCGGTTTTCCTTTCGTCTCCCTTCTCGTTTTGCGTGGGTTTGGCGCGGGATCCTAAAGTCGGCGCTTGGCGCTTCGAAACGCGGGGGGACACACTTCGTCGCCCTTCGCTCTTTTCTGTCGGGATCGGGGCAAGCGAGAAAAGCAAGCAGGATTTTTTGTTTGTTTGCTTCTTGGCAGCTTCAGGATTGCGGCGCGTTTTCTCACCTAAGAAAGAACCCGGGAGCGCGAACCCCTAGACTAGCTCTCCGCGTGAACCGAGATTAAACCCAAATTAAACTAAGATTGTGGTTTGATGCTTCTTTGCTCAAATGCCCAAGGCGTTTTCTTGAGACAGACTTGAAGCGGTGGGATCCGCGCAGACTTGTCTATATTTTGGAAAGCTGCCACGCAGAGCCGCCGAGGATGAACAAAATCAGTTGGGCGGGATCCACCCCTCTTAGTTAGGAAAACAGAAAAGCGCAAATACGCTGCAGGCTCCCAATTTTATCCCTTCCTTCGGCCGGTTTCCCGTGCTCCTCTCTAGCTCTTAAGGTCCGCGGATTCAGCTTTCAAATGTGATTTGATTAAGTCACAATCGGTTTGGGGGGGGGGAAACGGGCCTTATGAAGGACAAGCGATTGGGGCTGGAGTTGAAAGGATGAAAAATGGTTCTATTTTTTTCTTTGGATTTGTTTTTAAAGGAGTGATTGTTTTTATTAGCTTGCTCAACAGAGGCGGTTCCTCACCATTGAAGATGGAAATTGGAAATTAAAGTCCTCTGGTTTTAAGGATTTTTAAAAAAAGGAGTTTAAGATGTTTAAAATGAATCTTGCAAAATGGTCACAGCAATTTTTTTTCCTGTGCAGGTAACATTCCTGTAGGGAAGACTCACTGAACAAGGGCTGAACCAGTGGTGAAATTCATTTTTTTTACTACCGGTTCTGTGGGCTTGGCATGTTGGGCGTGGCAGGGGAAGGGTACTACAAAATATCCATTCCCACTCCACTGGAGGGGAAGAATATTGCAAAATTTTCATTCCCACCCCACTCTGAAGCCAGCTAGATGTGGTATTTGCCGGTTCTCCCAACTACTCAAAATCTCTGCTACTGGGGCTCCAGAACCTGTCAGAACTTGCTGAATTTCACCCCTGGGCTGAACCTACTTCGGAGTTCTAACCCTTAAAAGTCTCCTTCGTGTTGTCCCGACTCTTGGTGGACAAAGTTTGTGATTGTTCCTGGAAGAGCCTTGGCTGAGCTTCCTTCTCTAGCTACTTCTTCCCCTTCACTCCTGGTGGTCTTCCATCCATCGGGCCTGATGTGGCTCAGTTTTGTTTCCAGATCACCTGAAAATTGTTAGGTCGGTGCAAGGCAATCCAGATTAATGCAACAAGAATTAAGTTGGGGAATTCTGGGTATCAATATTGATGGACCTCCTGTCCCCCCAGCTTACAAAACGCTTTTAGAGGCAGCTTCGCCTTTCTCAGGATGACGTTCAATTCCGCTTCTCCCTTTTCTGTGTCGTCGTTTAGCGAACTGCTTTTCGGGGGAGGGGGAGGGAGGAATAAAAAATATATAAAACTCCGGATTTGGCCGAAAAACAATTGAGTTGCTTCTTAATATCTTTCCTCCTCCCGAACCAATTTGTCTCCAAGGGTGTACCACACTGATTGAGGCATTAATTATTTCAGAGAGAAAGGAGGAAAAAATCTCTTTACTGCCTATCGTGGCCTCTCCCCCCCACCCCCGCACATCGTTCTGACTGGCGCTCGGATGGCGAGCTGGCCGGAGCAGTCCGGCGCATGTGCAGCTCACCGTTGGGCGGGGGTGGGGGGCAGAGAAGGCTCCTGGTTTCCACGCGGGGAGGCTCGGGGGCTGGACCGTGGGCGAGCGTAAATGAAGAGTTCTGAGCGCGAAGCGCAAGACTGATCGAAGCGCAAGACAAGGGTCTTTTCTATGGCGTTCCGGTTGTGGTTTGTTACATCTTACGTGGAGGGATAATCAGATGCCCACGCGGGGAGAAAGCCAAAAGGATGTCCTTTTTCTGCCCGCCAACTTTCCAGAAAAGCCTTGAGTTCGTCCTACCCAGAGACTTGCCAGTTCATTCACTTACTACCACCTTTCTCCAAACGTGTAATCTATTTTCAACCCTGCTTAGGATCTTGACGTGACCCTTGCTCGGGGGTCTGTCAAAGAGAGAGAAAGGCGGACGGTTTGCGCTCCGGGAGAAATTAAATGAGCCACACAACTCGTCCCTGGGCGCAACGGTTAGGAAAGAGTTTACACAAGCATCCCTTCCAAAATGTAACCTAAATCTAGGGGACGAAAAGGATTCAGAGCCAAAGGAGGACGCTCGCGAAGCTGAAAGTGGGAAGGAAATAAGAAAAAAACAACAACTCCCCAAAGAAATCGCACGACGAGAATCCCATTCCTGAAAAAAGAAAAAAAAACACTTTTCGGAGCGCAAAAGCAAGGGGGGCGCTCCTCCGCTTCGAGTGGCACAGCGGGGCTCTCCGCCTCCCCCTGGCTCGTCCCCACGTGCAGCAAAGTTTCTGCCATGGGGGTGGGAGGGGGGGCAAAGCCTGATGTGCCCTGGTTTGCTCGTTGGGGGAAGAGGAGAGTGCGCGCTGCTTGCCGGCAAGTGAAAGTGACGCGCCTCCCCTGGGGAAAGTGAAAGGCCTCCTTTAAGCAGCCCCAGGGTGCGCGCATCGGGACTCCGGGGTGGGAGCTGGAGGGGGTGGGGGAGATCCGCCGCCTGCCTAGCAGAGTGTGTGTGTGTTGGGGTGGTGGGGCAATCGGGGCTATCGCTGGCCTCCGCTCGGTTTAAAGTCTTCTGGCCGGTTCCAAAGTCACAAGCGCGGACTGGCCGGGAGACGCGGCGCTGGGTGGCAGCTCGAAGCCGGGGAGGCGGATCGGTTCTTTAAAGGGCGGGGGAGCAAGAGGAGGGGCGGGACGGGGAGGAGGTCCCTCGGCTGCCACCGCCCAACGGACGCTTTTCCTCCCAGAGGGACCCCTGGAAAGAAGCTCGGGAGCCGGGTGGCCCTTCCTCAGCGGGGTCCCCTCAGGAAGTTCCCCACAACCGCTTCCCGGTCTTTAAAAGAGGGAGGAGCAATAGAGGGAGGAGCAATTGCCCCTCCACCCCCCTGGCTGGCCCCGCCCCGCTGCCCGGAAGGAGGGGCGCTAGAGTCACCCCCCCTCTCCGGGCCATTACGCGTATCGGGCAGGCTGGGGGGGAAGCGACCCCGCCAGCGACACCCCCACTCCAATTGGCCTCCTCAGGCGCCCCGAGCCGGGCGGAGTGGGGGGGGGGGAGAGACTCCGGCTGGGCTTGAAGGGGCTTCGCAAGTTGCGGAGCTCCGCCCCCCGCTCTGCACCGAGTGACAACAACAGCAACGCGCGCCGCGGCCGGAGGGAGAGCCGGGCGGGCGGGCAGAGCGAGCGGGCGGGCGGGCAAGAGCGCGCGGGGCGCGGCGAGAGGGTGGACCGCGCCGCCAGCAGCAGGAGCAGGAGCAGCAGCCGGCTCCGGAGCCGCAGAGCGGGGAGCGGGTCCCGCAAGCAGCAGCAGCAGCAGCAAAAGCAACAGTAGCCGGTGCTGGGCTCAAGTTGGCACGGACCGCGGCGGGGCAGCGCCCGGAGCGCCCCTCGCCTTAACCCGGCTCCTCTGATGTGACCATGGCGATGCCGGCGCCGCTCATCCCCGCCGCGCAGCCGGCGCCCCCCCCGCCGGCGCCCCCGGTGCCCCCCGCGCCCCCGGCAGCTGCCCCCTCCCCGCCTCCCGCCCCGACAGCTCCGGCCGCCCCCGCCGCCGCCCCCACCACCGTCCCTGGCCTCTTCCGCCCGGAGCCCGGCGCGGCGGTTGCTGCTGCGGCGGCCGCGGCAGCAGCAGCAGCAGCGGCGGCGGCAGCAGCAGCATCGGTTTCAGGAGGTGCGGAAAGCAGTTCGGGTCCTGGTCCGTGTCCTGGTCCTGGTCCAGCTCCAGTTCCGTGTCCGGGCGCGGCAGGCGGCGGCGGCCCCCCGACGCCTTCGGGCAAACCGGTGTACTCGACGCCTTCGCCGGTGGAGAACACGCCTCAGAACAACGAGTGTAAGATGGTGGAGCTGCGAGGCGCCCAGGTGGCCTCGTTCTCGGTGGAGGGCTGCGAGCTGATCTGCCTGCCGCAGGCCTTCGACCTCTTCCTCAAGCACCTGGTGGGCGGCTTGCACACGGTCTACACCAAGCTCAAGCGCCTGGAGATCACGCCGGTGGTCTGCAACGTGGAGCAGGTGCGCATCCTGCGCGGCTTGGGGGCCATCCAGCCCGGCGTCAACCGGTGCAAACTCATCTCCAGGAGGGACTTCGAGACGCTTTACAACGACTGCACCAACGCCAGGTGAGCTCCGGGGGCAAGAGGGAGGAGGGGGGAGGGGGGCTCTGCGTGTGAGTGTGTGTGTCTCTGGGTGCACGGGATTCCCGCGCGAAGCGACTCTCCGAGGAATTACCGCGGCGCAGCGCCTGCTCCCGCGCGCCGCAAAGTTGGGCACCGGGCTGGGGGGGAGGGGTCTTTGGGGTCTTCGGAAGGAGAGAAAC
Source organism: Natrix helvetica (assembly GCF_964273705.1). NCBI lineage: Eukaryota > Metazoa > Chordata > Lepidosauria > Squamata > Natricidae > Natrix > Natrix helvetica. The sequence continues at coordinate 12,175,215 of NC_138549.1, read as the reverse complement.
CCTTCGCTACAAGGAAGGGAGAGGGAGAGAAGGAAGGAAGGAAGGAAGGAAGGAAGGAAGGAAAGAGACGGAAATAAAGAAAAAACAAAGAAAAGGAAGAAAGAGTAAGGAAGGAAGGCAAGAAAAAGAGAGAGAGAGGAAAGAAGGAAAGAAGAAAGAGAGAGAGAGAAAGAGAAAGAAAGAAAGAAAGAAAGAAGAAAGAAAGAAAGAAAGAAAGAAAGAAAGAAAGAAAGAAAGAAAGAAAGAAAGAAAGAAAGTCGGAGGTGGGCTGGGAGATGTTGAAAAGTTCCGCGTCCAGTTCCGAGTTTTTGAAGTCTTTTTAAGTCTTTATCCTTGGCGCCGCGGGTGCCTTTAAAGTCTTTCCAAACCGCCCCCGCGTTTGCTTTCCCTTTGCGCGTTTAGTAAGAGGAGAGAGAGAGAGAGAGAGAGAGAGAAAGAGAGAGAGAGAGAGAGAGAGAGAGAGAGAGAGAGAGAGAGAGAGAGAGAGAGAGACGCTCTCCCTGGACCAAGGAGAAAGGCAGGTGGACGGATTCATCCTTCCTCGGGCCGGGTCGCGAGACCCTTGCCCGTCCCGCAATTGCGGTTCCCTCCAGCCGGATGCTTGGGCCGCAGCTGAACGGGGGGTATCTCTGCCTCCCGGTACCACCGAAAAGGGTCTGCACGCGTGGCAGGCAGTTCAAAAGAGTAACTTACACAGAACCGGCGCCTTTACAGGCTGGACGAAGCGTTCCCGCTTTGCGGCTTCGCCCTGCGGCTGTCGAAGGACGCGAACTACACCGATTTTTATTCATTTGTTTATTTTTATTTAGCAGTTTTGGGGAACTGGGGAGTGGGATCTGTATTAAAATCGCTTTGCTCTAGTAAATTCTCATGCGTGTCGGCCGGTAGCGACGATCTAGTGAAGTCTACCTCAATCCTCGGTTTTTTTCACACAAATCCGGCCAAGGGGGTAGGGCAGATGGAAGTGGGGGAACAGCTGAGGAGAGGGTCAAGAGGGGGGACAGAGATAGCTTGTGCTGGCAGGGATTGATTTAAGGAAAGACAGGGTCAAAAAGACTGCCAGCCCATATATCTATAATCTTTTACCCAGTAAAAAGGCATGCTAATTGGGGGTTTAAACCAGTCAGAGTTGTGAGAATTGTAATCTGTGTAAGGGTTGAGAAATATAATTCATAATCCTTTTTTTTTTTTTTTTGTGCACCTATAGAGACAGGCTGTAAAATAGATTTTCCATAGGTCTGGCTTTTCACATATGTCAGCAAGGCATATTTTGAGAGTTCACTGCTTTGATAAAGACAGATAATTCCTGGACATAAGTCGCCCCCCCCCCCACTCTTATGAATTAGTTGCAGGGCTATAGAACATATAAGAGTCCTTGCATTTATATCACATCGATGTTACTTTGCTCCAAAAAGTTACACGCATTTTATACTTTTGTTTTGCGGTTAAGAGGATCAACGACAAAGTTGATTCCAGTTTTGCTTTAAACTGAGTTGCTGTAAGGGATGTTTAGTATAACATGGATTAACATACAGCCAGGTAGAGCTACCTTTTCCTGGTTTATTTTCATTTGAAGTATTTGAAATTGAGCAGCAATTTGAGTTTGGTCCTGATAGATCTTCTCTCTCTTAACTATGTGAAATTATAAGGGGGGGGGGGGGCAGAGAGAAACAGATCTTGGGATAAGAGCAGAGTAGGCCTTTCTAATTTGCATGTCCATCTTTAGTGAACTGAATTATTTAAGGGGAACAAAGGGAAAGAAGGCGTGTTTGCAAAGGCAGAGGTGAATTTGTTCTAATGCAATTTTTTTTTTAAAGTATACCAGATGACTCTTTTTTCCTTCCTCACTTGATGGCTAAAAATTCTGAGGTTCAAGTGTCCTGTGAAAACTCTTTGGAACAAACTAGTATCTCGACACCTGTTTTTTCTGGTTCCAGAATAGGTAAATTAAGGTGGGGGGGGGGAAGGACACTGCACTGGCAACAACTTGACAGTACATTTCCTTCCCAAGAGTTGTGGCTCTGGGGAAGGGAGCCCTTTGGCCATCTTCAAAGCAGAGTAGGTGGGCATCCATCCATCCATCCATCGCTTAGGGAAGGTTGAAAGTATCACTCCTGCAATGGGTTGGCTGGGCTTCATAGTCTTGGGGTGGGGCGGGGGCTTCCATCCCTTTGCTTTTCTGCTCTTTTGCTGCCTTAGGCTTAGCGGGAGGGGAAACCAGCTTGTTTTCCCACCACCAAACTTTTCAGTAGACTTTTCTGATTATTCTGATGTCCTTTGTATATGCAACTCACCAGCCGGAAGTGTGTTAAAGTAACTGTGCAAAGAAGAGAGAGATGGAAGCCAACAAGGAGGGTATGTGTGTGTGTGTGTGTGTGTGTGCCTTGGTGGGCTGCCTCCCGACAGAGGGGGGTCCTCTGGAAAGCCCCACTTGGGGAATTGTTGTGCCTGACAAAGTTAGGGGGTCTCTCTTTGAAAGCCTGTAGTGATGGAGCACCCACAACGTCTGAAGGCAAGCTATTCCATGGGTTTATTGTTCTCACCTTTTGGAATTTTTCCTCCCCTTAGCAATAGGTTACTTCTCTCCTTGGTTGATTTCCAACCAACCAAAGGAGGATCTTCTTTTTTCAAGAACCAACAAAATGTTTTAAAATTGGGATTGAAGTCCGTGGGTGGTGGGGAATTGAGATGGGAGAGGGGTTAATTAGTTCAAAACAAAAGAATTCCTAGGATTTACATGAAGGGTGAAATGCTTCTTCCTTCCCACATTTTCTTTCTTTCTTTCTTTCTTTCTTTCTTTCTTTCTTTCTTTCTTTCTTTCTTTCTTTCTTTCTTTCACTAACAAACCATGTGAGAAACTTTGGATGAGGTTTTCACCAAACTGTTGCTGAAGTTCTGCCCCGATTTGAGGGTGTAGAATACAACTGCCCATTATGCATTTTTCTTTATTGATTCCTTTAAAAAAAAAAGCTTGGGAAAGTTTACTCTTGCCTTTTTGGGGAGGGATTGGTCAGACGGTGCTCAGTTGAAAGAGATCCTTTTTGGAAGGAGAGGGACAAGTAGCAGATACTCAGACAACAGTTTTTGCGATTGACAATCCAAGAATATTCTAAATAAGGCAAAATAATAACTGGGGGGGGGGGAGAGAAACAGTAAAGGTTGTTATCTGATGATTTCTCTCCTGCACAGTCTGCCATGATATTATTAGAGTGTGTTAAGACATCCAGTTGAGGTTCATGATTGATTGAGACCCACTGAAAAAAATTGGACAGATCCTTGGAGTTTGATAGAAATGTAACCTGGGCATAAAAAAATGTGTGGGTTTGATTGGAAGCAGATCCCACCATCGGTCTTCCCCCCACAGTGTGCCTAGAAATGCAGGAATCCCCTAATCTGTCAAAGGATAACCCAGCACAGATTATTGATATATTTTGATGCTTGAATCTGACACTGTAGGTAAGGCAAATCGGTTGATCGAAAGCATTTCTCAACAGTTTTTGAAGTAGAAAACTTTATCACTCGAAAGGACCCCATCTTGCCAAAATACAGCAATATTTTTTGGCAAAGCATCTCCCCCTTTTCCGTCACTGCCTGCAATTTTCAGGGACATGTATATATTCATAGATGCCCCCCCCAATTCTCTCTGACATCTCCCCCCTCCCCCCACATTTGGTTCAGAAACCTGATTTCATTTTGGTTGTTTCATTTAAAAAGATAAGTTGTGACCAGTGGATATTTGTAGCTGAATTAAAGTGCAATTCCACAGTAATAAATGCACTCTGGTTATTTATACCTTTCAGCAAGTTGACAACTGAACAACATTTTTTTTTGGAGGGAAGGAAAGTGTTGTAACTGTGACCTAATACAGTGAGATTAGCTATTTAGTGCATCGTACACCCCAGTTCAATCCGATGTCATTTCAAGAAACATAATAATTTGTCATGAATGATATCTTAATTTACTTTCCGGTTTTGATTCATTAGGCCTCCGTTGCTATCAAATACTTATAAAAAGTGTTAGCTTTTCAAGGAAAATTCCATCGTGCGGTTTATAATCCAGAGACTCCCTTGTTCTCCTTACCCACATAACATGTTTATTCTCATCTGCCATCATTGTGCAATTTGCTTCTGTTTGAACAAGGATGCGAGGCTTGTTTTAATAGGAAAGACTTCACGTGCATTTAAGTAGAGGGAACTCTGTCTTAAAGGCAGATTCTTCTGTAAAATGGAATAGAATTTCCCATTCTGGTTTATTTTACTGATTTTATTTTACACATTTTACACATTTATTTTTATTTTACTTAGAAGCTTTGAAAGGTAGACTTTACATATGTGAAACTACGAAGTAGATTGGGACTCAAAGATGTAGAAAGAAAGAAAGAAAGAAAGAAAGAAAGAAAGAAAGAAAGAAAGAAAGAAAGAAAGAAAGAAAGAAAGAAAGAATGAATTAATTGTGGAGACCACTAGTGAACTGGGAAAAGTAAGTATCAGTAGATAGACAGAATATACTCCCCCCCTGAATAATATGTGGTAATAAAATTTAGGAATGAAAATAGTGTTAATGTAGAAGAGGCATGCTAGTTTGAAGGAACTAACAGAGAATGAACGGAAGGGGAAACACAATATAGAGATGAAATCCCTGTCTAATAATCAGCAGAAATGGACCTGAAAGATTAGTCTTCAGAATCGTGATGCTAAAAACTTTAAATTTAGGCCATTTGTGCACAAATTTTGGCCACCTGCGAATGTGAAATAGCTTGATTTGAAAAGCTGCTTCTTTGGGAAGTCAACTTAGAGGGGAAGTAAGGGAAAGAAGTTTTCTTCTTTCTCATGAAAAACAACCGAGTTGCCTTTTGAAGGAAAAAAAAAGCACCTTTGAGACAATTATGACCTGGATGTGGCTGAGAATCTCCACAGACATTTAACCTAAAGTATAGCGTCCACCCCAAGACTCTCAATTTAATTAGTTTATGAGTTGAAATGACCAGCTTCTTTTTGGGATGATCACCAAAACCCCAGTGAAATAAAGAGCTGGATTTGTTGGTTTGAGAACTCCTTAACACAACTTTTGTGAATGTTGCTATGACCCAGTCTCTTTTCTTGAAATCTCCCTGGGCCAAGGGCCATTCTTTCCTAAGCCAACAAAGGTTGAATCCTTTAGTCCTATTGCTTTCCTTCCAGGAAAGCGTTGAAGAAGAGGCCAAATGGAATTGAGGATTTAGGAGAGATGCTCGTAATTTATTTTTTTTTATTTTTGTGGTCAGGAAGGGAACTTATGGATTTTGGAGGACAATATGCTAAGAGATTGCACACTTAGGTCTTTGTGTTCTTTGAAACCACAACTTGGAGATATGGTAGACAGATAATATTTATTGGCGTATCTCATACCTCAGTACAGTCCCAGTTTTTTATTTAAACATCAAAACGCTGTTCAAACAACAGGCTTACATTACGTGATTTATGAAGCAGATATTTTATTCTGGAGCAAGTGAGATTTCACTTCAACAGCTGAGTATGTTCTTAGATTTATTGATGGCAGACAGGTAAAAAGGACAAAAGTGCCTACAAAAATATGCTTTCTAAATAGAGCTGTGAGTCCTTTTGCCATGATAATATTTATACAGCATTTATTATATTTATACTAATAAACATTCTGCTATTTATATTAGGAGTTACTTGCTTTCCCCCCCCCCCTTCCATTTTTACCCAGTGCATTTCAATGTGGAATACAAATTAAACCGTACGTAGTTGCAAAATTAATTAAATAACTGCAATCTAACTTTCCACTCTAAAACAAGGTGATTGAGTTAAAGGGTTAGGAAGACAACCTTCATTTACACTTAAAAGTGTATCTTCATCATACAGGTTTGTTTCATTGGGCACTTACCTGCTTTTCGTGTGACAAATATAGGCTCATATTTTGGTTTGGAAAATGAACTCTCTGCCATATTTTCATCCTTTGGTTATACTAAAGAGCTTGAAAAATTCACACTGATACTGACCTCTAGTAAATCTTACACCCCACTGGCCCTGCTCATGCAATTTTAAATGTGCAGATAATTTGTGAAAAGCAGCTAAAACAAACATATTTAGGACAGCCAAGAAGCAAAACGTTTCTTGCTTGCATGCAATTTGTAGTCGGTTATTATTCTCACTTTTCATACAAAGAGAGGTTTGTGTTTGTGTTTATTCTGGATGAATCACATTGTCTTTTGCCAGGAAAAAAAGATGAAACAAACCCGAACGCAAAACTAAATGTTTTCAAGCAATGTAGCAACATAACTGCAGTCTTAAGCCAATAGAATTCAGGAAGTTTACCTTACAATACCATGGTAGTTGAATAGCATCAAATCTTTACAAATTGAATGAGTAAATCAACAATATTTATCTCTTTGTAATCATACAATATGTTTGACTATTAAACTGGTGAAAATCAATTGATATGATGCTGAAAATTTAAGTGTAGTGTTAAGATGTGGAGTGTACTTGGTTAACTTTTGAGGAACTGTTGCAGGATCTCTGTATTTAAGTTTATCTTGGATGATGTACATGTTTAAATATTTGTCCAAAAATTTCAGTTTAGCCTTATACTGTGAGTCTACGCATGTATAAAGATGATTAAATAGTTCTCCGAAATCTACATATTCATTGTGTGGAATTTTGAGTGTCCTGTATATTTTGTAATCACTGATGGAAATGAAGAAATTGCATCAGAGATATTTGTTCTTTTATTTCAAATTATTCCGTTGATTTATGAGGTTAATCTGGCAGTGGAATTAATTAGCTGCCAGTAAACACACACACACACACACACACACACACACACACTGTTTAATAAATGCCTGTGCAAAATGCTTTTTGCCTCTTCTTGCTTGAGGATAAGAATATCTGGAAATGCAATGGGAACAAACAGTGGGTGATAACACAGGATTATTGTCGGTTTAACATCACATATTCAATGGCTGGTGGGAGGCACAGAGTGGCATTGGATTATTTTGGCCGGTCGAGTGATTTAAAATCAATATTTTCCCCATCTGTTTTCACATTCCGTTCAGGGTTTTTAAAACAGATTTCTATGCAAATCTTCATGTGGACACCAGTTTTCCCCTCCTACAATATAACTCATAGTACAGCAATGTTGGATGGCTTGACATCAGCTAAAAAAAAAAAACTGATGGGTTTTAGGTTGCTTAAGGGGACATTTCTTGACAAGCGTTGACTTTTAAAGTCGGTATGTGGCCAACAAAAAAAGGGGGGGGAAGATGATTGGAAAGAAGTGATTTTTTCCCCCCTATCAGACACATTTAAGAAGAGTAGGACACGTTTCATGTTATGACGTAAAGGGATGGAAGTTAGAAGATCAACATATGCCAGAATTTTGGTTATACAGCCAGACTGGGTGCAGCTCTGATTGCACCTGAAGTAATCATTTTAAGTAAGCACGTTTGAAAAGGTTGATTTTATTTTTATTGGTGTTGTCATTCGTGTTTTATTGAAACCCACTCTGTGGAACTCTGGCTGCAGCCCGTGTTTCTTAGATCTTAAATAAGGTTAATCTTTTAATATTAATTCTTCTGCTTGTCAGCTTGATTCATTCCAGTTATATTGAGCCTGGAATCCAAAGACTGTTATTTGCATGAGTTATGAATCTGTTGATAGTATTCTTCACTCACGAACCTATTTTTTTAAAAAAAATGAGGCTTGATGACTTGTTAATGATTCCTAGTTCAGACAGGATTTTAAAAAGTCAGTTTTGTGTGAAAAATAAGGCATACAATATTACAGTGCTTCACTGTGGCATAGCTTTTGTTTTAGAAAGCGATTTTTTAAAAGAATTTGAAAAGCATGTTAAACATTTATGATGGGGCTTGGGAAAGCTCAGATACAAACTCACTTATTTGTGTTCTGTGTTTTACTTTCTTGTTCTGCCTCGCTGGCCTTGTTTTGTATCTGTCCTTCAAACTTCTTACTCCTACACAGTTCCAGATGTGGGATCTAGTTGGGGATGCTGGGCTCTGAAATCACAGATTCTGCCTTAAGCACGATAATACTGGAATCTATTGAATTGATCTCAAGAGATCTCATTTAAGGATGCACACTTGCAATATTAAACATTCTGTTTAGAAATAAGTTGCAGTAACTTATAATAATTAGAAGTATGTGCCCTTCTTTTGAAAACCTGTAGACCACCTTGAAAGACTATATTGCTTTAATACATATTTTTAACATTTTTCTTGTGCTTGATTTCTGGATTATCCTTGAATTATTCTTCATTTAATCAACATCCGGATCTCTTTAGAGTTATTTTTTTCTCCAGAAAAGGGAATAACAATTTCTGCCAACAGTTTGTAACTGATACCAGCTCATATAGGTTTTTACCTTTCCTTATTATTTCTTATTTCTCAATACTTCTACCCATGGAAAGTGGAGCCCTGCTCAGAATAGTATTATTCTCTATCGGAGAACTCATTTCTTTTCTCTGTTTTAAAATGCTAACTTGGTTTAATCAAACTGGCATTTTAGGATTCTGAAACTTACCTGCCATTTCTCAAGAGAGAGCCTTAATAGGTGTCAGTTTTACTGTTTTTTGCCTTTAGGGTAGATCTGTTCGACATTCACGTTGCTTAAAATATTCTAATAATTGGAAGAATTTTTTTTTTTTTGCTGTATCGTCTCTGTGGTTGTCATAGCTTGCTGGTTTTTTTAAGATGTAGAAAAGATGTGGAGACTCTAGAAAGAGTCCAGAGAAGAGCAACAAAGATGATTAGGGGACTGGAGGCTAAAACATATGAAGAACGGTTGCAGGAACTGGGTATGTCTAGTTTAATGAAAAGAAGGACTAAGGGAGACATGATAACAGTGTTTCGATATCTCAGGGGCTGCCACAAAGAAGAGGATGCAAAGCTATTCTCCAAAGCACCTGAGGGCAGAACAAGAAGCAATGGATGGAAACTAATCAAGGAGAGAAGCAACCTAGAATTAAAAAGAAATTCTCTGACAGTTAGAACAATTAATCAATGGAACGACTTGCCTCCAGAAGTTGTGAATGCTCCAACACTGGATGTTTTTAAGAAGATGTTGGACAACCATTCGTCTGAAGTAGGGTAGGGTTTCCTGCCTAAGCAGGGGGTTGGACTAGAAGACCTCAAAAGTCCATTCCAACTCTGTTATTCTATTGTTCTAGGCTTTGGTTGTAACATTTGGATACACACAAAAAAAAAGAGATGGGAAGAGGGAGGAAATGACGATCAGGAGAAATAATTTGTCTGGTGTCTTTTGATATCCCAACTTCAGGAGATCAAAGAGGAATCAGATGAACAAGCTAGGGCAGAGTCCCCCCCCCCCAAACCTTTGGGCACCAGAGACTGGTTCCATGGAGAGAGGCTTTTCAGTGGAAGCAGAGGAGGCATGGTCCACTTGCTGCCTGCATCCCCTGGATGGGGCTTTGCTTGTTTGTGGGGGCCATTTTCTGGAATGCTTTGGCTCAGTGTCAGTCCATAGACCAAGGGGTTGAGGTCGTACGTTGAGGACTAACTATGATGACCCATTGACTCTCATTCTGTGGTGGGTCATCCATGAAAGTACTGGGTATGGCTGTGCTGCTGTCCATTGTGCCAATTCATATTGAACCAGGTGGAGGGAGCCACAATATGCGGCAGCAGCCAAAAAAGCTAATACAATCCTGTGTTGTATAAACAGAAGCATAGAATCAAAATCACGTGAAGTATTAGATCCACTTTATACATCCTTAGTAAGGCCACACCTGGAATACTGCAACCAATTTTGGTCACCATACTACACAAAAGATGTCGAGAGACTTGGGAAAAAGTTCAGAGAAGAGCAACTAAGACGATCAAAGGCCTAGAGACTAAAACATATGAAGAATACTTAACAGAGCTCAACTTGTGTAATTCTTTCCAACCTCAGCAGCAGCAGCAGGGTGCATTTCTTTGTTTGTATAGTATGTAAGCGTATATTCTACTCCGGGCCATGTGACTCAAAGGGATGGCAGCTTAGAATAGGCAAGTCACTGCCCATAGACAAGACAGATGGTGTAAATCAGGGGTGTCCAAACTTGGGAACTTTAAGACTTGTGGACTTCAACTCCCAGAATTCCCCAGTCTGCTCTGCTGGCTGGGGAATTCTGGGAGTTGAAGTCCACAAGTCTTAAAGTTCCCAAGTTTGGACACCCCTGGTGTAAATCATAACATACATACCCCATTAGCATTAGTTCCTTCCATCATTACCATTGGGTTGGAAAGAGTAAAAACAAAAGTTTGCATTTGTTCAGTCAAAGCATTGCCTTTGAAAAACTATCTTGTTGAACTTTCAAATCATGCTGTTCAATTTTCACGGTTTCGTTTTCTGCTTTGGTTAATGTATTCTTTTTTTTTAAATAAAGTTTTTAAAAATTTTATTTTAATACAAACATACTCTCTTTCGTTAAAGTGCGTGTCGTCTGGGTACAAATATTTCTGATTAATTAACCATAAGATGGTTAATGTATTCTATTAGCATAAAATCGAGAAGATTTTTTTTTAAAAGGATGAGGTGACATTTACCCTTCAAGCTAAATATTAATTTTTTTTAAAGAACAGTAAAAACATGGAGTTTTATTTTGGGTTTTAAAAAAGTTTTCCAGAAGTGTATTTGATGTAATTGGAGTTGCCTTTGAAAACATCAGTGTCCCAACTAGCTGAAGTCCACCTACCTTAATAGCAATAGCAATAGCACTTAGGCTTATATACAGTGCTTTATAGTCCTCTCTAAGCAGTTTACAGAGTCAACATGTTGCCCCCAGCAATCTGGGTCCTCATTTAACCCACCTCAGAAGGATGGATGTCAGCGTTCCAAATATCATGCAGAATTAAATCAGAGTCCAAGGCAGAGCTATCCTTAAAGTTCCAATTTAATCAGACAGACATGTTGGTATCGTGCTGTGGAATCCCAAATCTGAAAGCTTCCTGGGATTCCGCCCAGTTTAAAGTTCATGATCTTATCCCCACACCCATAAATCCATCACGTGGTCCAATCTTCTTTGGCCACGCTGGCATCTCCACCCAGCTGGTTCCGGTCAGGTGCAGAGGTGCAGAGACAAAAGATGACCTTGGCTTCTAGAAAGGAATGACAACAACAAAATTCCACAATTCTACTCCTTTCTATTCCCCCCTCCCAACTACTACACTAATGAAACAGCGCAGTGAAATAATAGAGAGCGTGGCAGGCCAAAGATCCTAAAAGGAACATAACTACAGGCCTGTCAATGGAAGGCTGAGTCAATCTTGAACTTGGTGAGGGTCAAACTGCCAAACTGCAGCTAGCAGTCAGTTGAAGTAGCCTGCAGTATTGTATTCTCACCACTGCGCCACCTCGGCTCTTAATCTTAATCTTAAATTGCCTACCACAGAACACTTTTGGGTACCACTCAAAGTTGCCCATTCAACTCGAGCTGTGGAAAAGTTGATACAGTTGTGGGTCTTGTTTTTCATGATTTTTGCATTATATCAGGAAAATAAGAATTTTATGACTCGATTGAGCAAAAGATCTGTTTTGGATAGTAATCGCAATAATTAGCCCTCATCAATGGTTAAGTATCATTTAGAAATGAATTCACAGCCACTGTACCATGTTGTGTAAGAATGATCATAGATTTGCTGAATATAGCAGTACCTTGACCGATGCCCACAATGGAGCCAGGCATTTCTGTGGCTAAGTGAGACAGTGTGTTAAGTGAGTTTTGTCCCACTTTGCAACATTTCTTACCACCGTTGTTAAGTCAATCATTGCAGCTGTTAAATGAGTCACACGGCCGTTAAGTGAATCGTGCTTCCCCCATTGACTTGGCTTGTCAGAACGTCGCAAAAGGGAGCACTACAACCATCACAAAATAAGAGTCAGCTACCAAGCGTCTGAATTTTGATCATAGGGAATGCTGGAATGGTCGTAAGTGTGAACAATGAACCTAAGTGCCTATTTTTTGGTGCCGTGGTAAGTTCAAATGGCCACTAAATGAACTGTTATAAGTTGAGGACTACCTGCATTTGGTAAACCAGGCAGAAATGATCTTTTTTTTTTCCTTCGGGAGGTGTCCTCTTAAATTCAGGGTCAACTATTTTAAAACAGAATAGAGATGGAAGGGACCTTGGAGGTCTTCTAGTCCAGCCCCATGGTCAAGCAGGAGAACCTATACCATTTCAGATAAGTGACTCTCTAGTCTCCTCTTAAAAACCTCCAGCGATGGAGCACTCACGATTTATGAAGACAATTTTTGGGGGTATCTATGACAGTTATTTCTCCTGTATCATCTCCTCTGCCTCCATATTCATAGGGTATGGTTCAATGGTGGGATTCAAAATATTTTACTACCGGTTCTGTGGGCGTAGCTTGATGGGCATAGCATGGCTTGATAGGTGTGGCTTGGTGGGCATGGCAGGGGAAGGATACTGTAAAATCTCCATTCCTTCCCCACTCCAGGGGAAGGAAACTGTAAAATCCCCATTCCCTCCCCCACTCCAGGGGAAGGAAACTGTAAAATCCCCATTCCTTCCCCCACTCTAGGGGAAGGATACTGTAAAATCTTCATTCCTTCCCCCACTCCAGGGGAAGGATACTGTAAATCTCCATTCCCTCCCCACTCCAGGGGAAGGAAACTGTAAAATCCCCATTCCTTCCCCATTCCAGGGGAAGGAAACTGTAAAATCCGCATTCCCTCCCCCACTCTAGGGGAAGGATACTGTAAAATCTTCATTCCTTCCCCCACTCCAGGGGAAGGAAATTGTAAAATCTCCATTCCTTCCCCACTCCAGGGGAAGGATACTGTAAATCTCCATTCCTTCCCCACTCCAGGGGAAGGATACTGTAAAATCTCCATTCCTTCCCCACTCCAGGGGAAGGATACTGTAAAATCTTCATTCCTTCCCCCACTCCAGGGGAAGGAAATTGTAAAATCTCCATTCCTTCCCCACTCCAGGGGAAGGATACTGTAAATCTCCATTCCTTCCCCACTCCAGGGGAAGGATACTGTAAAATCTCCATTCCTTCCCCACTCCAGGGGAAGGAAATTGTAAAATCTCCATTCCTTCCTCACTCCAGGGGAAGGATACTGTAAAATCCCCATTCCCTCCCCCACTCCAGTGGAAGGAAACTGCAAAATCTCCATTCCTTCCCCACTCCAGGGGAAGCATACTGTAAAATCCCCATTCCCTCCCCCACTCCAGGGGAAGGAAACTGCAAAATCTCCATTCCTTCCCCACTCCAGGGGAAGGAAACTGTAAAAACTCCATTCCTTCTCCACTCCAGGGGAAGGAAACTGCAAAATCTCCATTCCTTCCCCACTCCAGGGGAAGGAAACTGCAAAATCTCCATTCCTTCCCCACTCCAGGGGAAGGTTATGCAAAATATCCATTCCCTCCCCACTCCAGGGGGAGGATACTGTAAAATCCCCATTCCCTCACGATCATCTGGGAATTAGGAGGCAGAGAACAGATGGGGGCAGGACCAGTCAGAGGTGGTATTTACCAATTCTCTGAACTACTCAAAATTTCCGCTACCACTTCTCCAGAACTGGTCAGGACCTGCTGAATATACCACCTCTGGTATGGTTGTAAAAAGCACCATAATTAAACAGGCCACCATCAGTTGAGGTTCAAGAGTTTTCCTTCCCTAGCCTGGAGCCCCAAAATAATCAGTGCCTGTCTCAAAACACAATACTCAATACTCAATACACAGCACCTGAATATTGTGGGCTGTGTAAGGAGATAGCAATAAGCATGAATGTCGAAACATTCCCCCAACTTTAGCATTCCTTCATTCATGCATACCTAAACACATTATTTAGCGTTATCATTGGCCATAAGGGAAAGCTGCATTCTCGTCTCTCTCTTGTTAACTCCTTGCGAAGTTCTTGAGAGAGATGTTTGAATAAATACTGACGGGATACGGTTTAATCAGGTAATATATTCCTTTTTGAAATGATGACACACATGGAGGGATCTTTGGTATGCGGCTTAAGACGAGAAGGATTCAAAGACTCTTAAGGTAATAATAAATTCAAAGACCATTTCCGGATGTCACTGACTGTAGCAGCAAGTCCACCACAGCTGAAGGAGCCCGAGAGCAGAATTAGATGTTGTGCTATAGAAATGGTGCCTTCCCTTTTACGTTGCCCTAAGGTAGGGGTCAGCAACCTTAAACACTCAAAGAGCCACAAATGTCCTAATCCGAAGCCCCCCATTCAATTCTGGAGCCGACCGGAAGTCTGGTTCCCCCACCATAGAGTCTCTTCCTAGCGCGGTGTCCTTTTTCCTCTATCTGTCCTAATCAAAAGCCCTATCAATTGTGGAGCTGACCGACAAAAGGGAGCCACAGCAGACGGATGAAAGAGCCACATGCGGCTCCAGAGCCGCAGGTTGCTGACCCCTGCACTAAGGCACTGGTTGGGATAAGCATGGACAGTTGTGTTGCATGTGGGCAAATGTGACTCCAGTAGGTTCTGCTGGTTTCCTCTGGGGCTGCCCCTTTCCATCTGCTTCAAATGGAAAGCTTCATTTTTCTCTTTCTTTAAAAAAAAAAAGGTTAGGCAAATGGTCCACGTCTCTAGTTCTGAAATTGACTAGCCTGTTCCTACCTTAAGAGATGCAACTGTGATTGACAAGATTCAGTTTTTGCATGTCTTCACCCTGCCCAGTTAGTGTTCTACCTTCTAATCTTCCACTACTTCTGCTAGTTACTCTGTGCTTGACTGTTTGATGGTGCATTGAAATATAGCCATTAAACTGAAGTTGAATGGATGTATACCCAGCTCCCAGCAATTTTGCATTGCATTTATTGTATATTTTAGTATTTCTAAAAGCTGGTGTTGAAAACCCTTTACTGCATCCCGACCTTCTAGCATCCAAACTGAATGAATGGGAAGTTAAAACAAAAACCAAGAGCATTTTAAAGACTGCCCCTAACTAGGACACTTTCTCCTGCTGAAATACGGAGGAGTGATGGGGAAAATGATGGAAGAAAATTCAACGGATTTTTAAACCCGTGCATTTGCTGGATCTGGCCAGTGACTTATTCTTTTGAGTTCATCCAGATTTTCTTTTTTCCATTCAATATCCTACGAGAGAGAGAGAGAGAGAGAGAGAGAGAGAGAGAGAGAATAATTAGTGAAGGGCAGGTCCTTCTCTTCCCATCGCATTGCTCCTTCTTAAGATGAGAGATGGTTCCATGGAGAAATTCATAAATGTGTCTTTTCCTTCTTTGCCTCTGATGCTATGATTAGCACTGGGTGAAGCATTTCTGCTCTCTGACATTGATAACAGTCTAGACTCCTCAACCCATCTGGAATTCCCCACTCCTCCTTCTCCCTCCCCCAGCAGAACTTTGAAAGGATCTGTATATTTATCTGCCCTTCAGTTATAGTGGCATTAACATTGTTGTGAATGGGGGCTGCAGTGTGGTAATTTTACTTTTTCAGGGGGGAAAAGCAGGCAGAATTAAACTTAGCACTCTTCTGGAGCATTCAAGCAGTTCCTGAACCCTAAGGGACAGAAACGTAAATTGAGTTTATAAAACCATAGAATTATATAAATGTTGGTTGCTTTTTTGTTTAAGGAAATGATAACAACTTAATCCTTAATGTTTGCATTCTTCAGAGCTGGGCTTAATCAATCCCTCATGTCCAAGTCTGTTGCATTCTGCGTTCAGCGAAAGAATATTATTTTTGTTTCAGGGGAAGCATAAAGTCTGTTTCTGAACATTTAGTCTTTTTACTGTCGCTGCTTTATGCTTTGTAGCTAAAGGACTTCGGTGTCTTTAATCTCACTTTTCAATCCAGTGAATAGGAAAGTGTATCTGTTGAAAATTTGATCAGCCCCCATAATCACAAATTGCCTCGCTTGATAGGGACGATTTAGGAGCAGTTAATATAACCTGTTCAGAAGTAAACGCTGCAGAGCTGGAATTTAGTTCTGCGTTCCATGCAGTTCGGCAGACAGAAAAATATAATGTCCATGCTTTCGTTTCTCCTTTAGACAAACATGTTCCAGGTTGATTAAAATTTGATAGGGGAACAATCAGGAAAACAATTCCACCGATTTAATTGGACAGTATCAGTTGTCTGTATTTGACTATTGTTCTTTTAACTGACGGGGCAGTTGCGTTTCAAAGAAAGGTTCCAGATGGACCGATTAGGATGAGATACAATTTACTTATTTTTATTCACTAAATATCAAGCAAACATTCCCCAAATTGTGTGAAACGCGTTAGAAACCCTAAAGTGAAAAGGAACTTAAAACTGATAGGATACCATTGAAAAGAGAGTTAAAGTTTTGGCTAACTTTTTAAAAACTCTTAAGATATAGAAACGAAGTAGACTAGCTGGAAAAGTACAACAGCGTCCGTTTAACTAAAAGTCCAAAACAAAAATGAGCATGTTTTTAGCTGGTTTTTAGCTGGTGTAGAAAATTTAAGAGGTTGTATCATCTGGACCTGAATTGAGTAGGGGGAGATGCCATCACTGGGATGTTGGTTGTAAGAATGTAGGTGTGATGTAGCTAGCTTAAAGTCTACTCATGTGGGTCTGGGGGTTCACACCTGACTAGAGCAGAGGCAATTTTCATGAGAAGGTATCTTGCTAGAATTTTGGTAACGAAGAGTTACATATAGGAACTGTTGTCATCTTATATTATCCCATTATTAAGCCATGTGGGGCTTTAGGTATGATTGCAAGTATTTAAGTATCCCTCTGTAGAAAACTGTGAGCCTTCTAAATCAGGTGGAATGTCCTTGCAGTCCAGTGGTACATCTGGATTCACCTGTTTACAACACTTTACAGTTTGAAATTTGGGGATGGGTTGTTACATTTTTGAGGTTCTTGTATCTCAAAGCATGATACGTAGTTGACCTTGTACTCTTCTGCTTATTTGGTCTTCAGTGCTGATTGAGTTCCCAGAGACAGATTAATCGCTATACTCTAGCTAACGCTCAGATAAAGAAGTGTGAACTTGTTCAGAATCTGACAATCTAGAATTGATATCATAAATCCAGTTGAGTTGGGACAATGGTTTCTTCATTTGGGCTTGAATCGTATTAGCATGGAACCAGACTTCTTTATACCTAAAATGCCTTTCCAATAAGCGACTCGTTGTTGTTGTTAGTTACGAAGTCATGTCCAACCCATCACGACCCCATGGCCTTCCTCTCCTCTACCATCCCCCAGAGTCCATTTAAGCTCACGCCTACTGCTTCAGTGACTCCATCCACCACCTCATTCTCTGTTGTCGCCTTCTTTTTTTACCCTCAATCGTTCCCAGCATTAGGCTCTTCTCCAGTGAGTCCTTCCTTCTCATTAGGTGGCCAAAGTATTTGAGTTTCATCTTCAGGATCTGGCCTTCTAAAGAGATGTCAGGGTTGATCTCCTCTACGGCTCATTAGAAAGACACTTTCTATGGGATACATGTTAGAAAGCTCTAACATTTCTGGACAGCAACTGGAGCTTGAAACAGCTTATTGCCATGTGTAGAGTCCTCAAACTCATATTTGCACATTTTCTCATTGAAATTTCACCATCTGCAGTCCAACTATCAGCTGTCCTGCTTAATTGGCCACAAGTCAGATAAGAAGCCAGTCAAAGAAATGAGTGGAGCTCTGCATTAGCTATTTGAGAGAACTTTTAATGGAGCAATACTTTGTAAAATGTTGCTGTTTAGACATCCAGAATGATCTCTTGAGGTATCTGTGATCTTTTTCCATTCAACATGTCAACAGGGTTAGGTTAACTGAGCCTTTGGCTCAAGGCCCTAACTCTTGTCATATTGTCTAAGGAGTGATCAGTCTATCAACTATTGCCTGTCTAGATTTTGAGATACCCAAGTAGCCATACACATCTCAATGCTATTTAACTTGACTTAGCATGTCTTGGGAAATCAGTCATCAAACCTAACCCTTATAGAATTATGAACATAGAAAAATATTTTTTTTCCAATTTATGTATTCCTGGATAGAACAAGTAGGCATGTGAACCAACAACAGTGAACAGAATTTATTTGCTGAACTGACTCCAAGTTTATGGATAAAACACCACCTTTTCATATAAACTCACCATTGGGGTTCCTTGATACATAATATGAAGATTAATTTCATCTGAGGTTGATCTCCAGTTTGAGATTTCTTTTAATGAAAATGGGATGCACTACATAAATGATACAAATAAAGACTAAGAAGGAATCCTACAAGACTTATCTGAGGGACTTATCTGAATCCTATAAAACTTACCTTGTCGGTCACATCCACCCAACCCACTAAAGCGGGGAGGCAAGGAATGTTTCTGGTCCAGTCCCTTGAGGAGATACATCTGGTTCAATCCAGAAGAAAGCCCTTTCTGTTGTGGTTCCCTCCCTCTGGAATATCATCCCTCTGGAAATTAGACAGGCCCCCACTCTAACACTCTTTTGGAAGGCCCTGAAGATATGGTTCTGCCAGTAGGCCTGGGGAACCCAGAGTAAGATGCAGCCCATTAAAATGATTGATATGAGTGTGTGTTGTCACCAGGGTGAGGGGTTATTATTTTACTATTATTTTACTATTATTTTACTATTACTCTACTATTACTCTACTATTACATTACTATTTTTATTTTTTTACTTGTTTCTTTTATATTATCTTTTTATTTCCTGTAAGCCACCTTGAGTCTCTGTGAGCCAGTAGGCGGCAATATACATTTTCCAAATAAATAAATAAAAGTTTTATAACTTTTTCCAGTGTTGTGAATGTCCCGGTTTATTTCTTGAAACCCTTCCTTTGCTTTTTATTTGTCAGGAGTCTTCTGCCATTTAGGCTCATTCAATAACCCTGGAGTTAATGGTTAGCGAGGAACTGAAAAATAAATTACTTCTATGTAGTCTACATAACATGAATAAATTAATTCAGCCTCCGCATATCCGTATGTTCTTCTCTTTTATTTTCCCTTGAGCTAAATCGTGCTAAAATATGGTTATCTTTCTTCAGAGGTTGTTCCAGCTGGTTGACTCTATAGGTTGGCCATTTTTGTGCCTTTTCTACTTCATACATGTCTTTTCTGAGACTCAGTGATCAGCTCTGCATACTATTCAATGTGTGTTGATTTCGGAAAAACATGATGGTTTGGAGCAAAGTGATTTTCCTTTTCTTTCCCAAAGTGATTTTTTTTTTAAAAAAATGCGAATCAACTCTCATCTGCACGAAATGAATTGAAATAGGTTAAATCTGAAGAGCAGAGTACATTTTCCAACTTGTTAACCAATAGTTTGGTTTGGGTTGTTAAGGTTGCATTGAGGCCAGCCACAGATCAATCTTTCTTTCTGAGGTGAGCAACACATAGAAGATTCCAACAAACTCCTGTTAATCAGTTCCAGAGCAAAGTGGGATATTAACCAAATATAACTTTCTGAGTGGACTCAGTTAGTATGATATGATACGATGGTGAGGATACCAGGTTTATGTTCATATTTGTGGGGGGGGGGGGAGGGAAAGCACCTGAAGTTCGATTTTCTTTTCCCTCAAAAAGAAGCATGCTTTTCCAATTTTGAATTCCAAAAGACATCTATCTTCAGAAAAAGATAGATGACTTTCCACAATTATTGTAGTTTTTCAGGGGCCACCCAATCTGGAGAAGTGTTGAAATTTCCTTCAAAGCCAAGACACCTCACGTGGTGTGGAATTCTGCTGTAGCTTGGCCAGTCAGTCTTCCCTCTCTGTTGCAAGTAATTCCCACGTGTGGTAACCCAACAGAATTCTGACACATATGAAAAAATCTGGACTAAAACTAGGAATACTCGTGTGTGTGTGTGTGTGTGTGTGTGTGTGTGTGTGACAGAGAGAGAGAGAGAGAGAGAGGAGAGGAGAGGGAGATCATAGGTTTTTAACCATTTCATTTAGCTCAACACTCTGTAGTAGAAAGTTTCACTTGAGGCAAGATGCACAAGTATGGTTAACTGGTGAGAGCAAATGAAACACAAAACAAAGAACAGCAACGACAACAAAACACAACACTGGGATACTCATGGAAGAATTGTGGAAGCTTCAATTTGGTTTACCTTAAAAAGGAACTTTGTGTCACTTGGGTAGAGTTGATGGGAAGAAGGAGGAGGAGGAGGAGGAGAGGATAGTTTTGAAAAAGGGCTGTGACAGCGAGGCTGTGCTTTTATTTTGACAAAAGTTGTTTGTGATTTCAGGTACTCCTGGGAAATCTCTTGATCAGATTCACATCTGTTCCTGTCAAAATGGGTGCTAAGATACTGGTCACCCAGCAACCATGTCCAAGAGGGAATTGGGCTGATAATAACTTCAAAAAAAAAAAAGGAATGACAGATGCTAGATTAGGATGAAAGACAAAACGCATGAAAAATCAGCTTGTTAGAATAATAATAAAAAAAATTGTTCAGCCACCTTCATGCAAATTATTGCGCGAACGTTCGCAGGCTATCATTCCGGCTTGCCTATGGATTGAGGAGAAATAAAGAACCTCTCTATATGCTCAAACTCTAAACATGTATTTTTTTTTAGTATCAATTAACATACAAGCTGCACCTTTCTAGTAACCCCCTCTCTCCCTCCCCACTCTAAGATTAGGCAGCTGGGTATTTAATTGTAGGTTGCATAAAAATCGCATTACTTGGTAATGTTTGCGAATCTTCCAAAGAGATCTATTGATTTTAATAGCAAAACAAACAAGTTGTCCTCTCTTAATTAAAATATTTAACACTGAACGCTTGTGCTTGCGGAGTCTCTTCTGGTAGCACTCATTAATAAAAGATCCTGAAATATGAGCCGAGCATGTTGAGGGCAAAAGCTGTTCCATGGAAGTCATCTTTTTTCTCCCTCCCTTTTCTTTTTTCCACCCTGCAAAAATAAAAACACAGCCGTTTATTCCATCATGTAAAGATTCAAGTAGGGGGCTTCATTATTATTATTATTATTATTATTATTATTATTATTATTATTATTATTATTATTATTATTATTATTATTATTATTATTGTTGAAATCTTCACGTGTCAGTCAGCATTTAGAAAAGAGCCGATGAAATACCCTGATCGAGAGAGAGAGAGTGCTTTCTGTGGCTTGGTTACCAGTGTCTAATGTGGTCACGTTCCGAAATTGATTTTCTTCAGAAATTAATTAATTTTTCATATCGCCCCGAGCTGCAGTTAAAAAGAGTGCATCCTTGTCTGTTTTTTTCAGAAATACTGCCTAATCATATTAATACCATTGCCCCAAGGATAAAAAGATAATTGTACAAATGCATTTGGAAATATGTATCGCTGAGTATTTATGATTGAATTATGCAAATGACCTAGCTCTCATCCTTTCCAGACCCAGATTGTCTAATTAGGATTGATATGCTGAATAGATGTTCCAGAATTTGAATACAAGCATGTCCAAAGAGCAGAAAATTGGAAATGACAAGGCTGAAATGTTGAAGACAGTAGCTTTCCCTTTTCTATTTCACTAATATGGTGCTGGGATGTGGTGTTTTTCCTTTAGCTGTTTTCGTGACTCATCTCTAGGTCCTAGAGTAAAGAAGGGGGGAAAAACCCACCCTATTTTCTGAAACAACACTGTTTTATAAATAACACAATGCTCTCTTTGTGCCGTTTCTCTTTTTCTCTCCCCTGTGATATTATTGTTAAGGATGTTGTTAGGAATTTGATCCTCCTTACAAAGATGGATTTTTGTTCCTTCCTTTTCCCATTGTCTGTTTATATTTTTATCTCATAGTATCTTCTAAGGATTGTCATTTGGTGCCGGTTGCTGAGCAATTCATCTCTTGCTAATTTTGGAATGAGCAATTCCACGTTTCACAAGAGGAATATGCGCCCTTTGGGCTCGTTTTTTGTGCAGACCAGTTTAGCGCCGGGGTTTCGAAAGATAAACTGCTGATGAGGGCCACAAACCTGAAACCTTAGTTAGTTTTGCAAATGCTTGTTGTCCTCCTTCCTTTTCTGCCTCCGTTACAAACTCCAAAGTCGGCCAAAGCAAGGAATGAATAGACAGTATTTCAGCCATTGTTAGTGGCAGGAGTTATCCCATCTGAACTCTAGAGGTTTTGTTCCACCATCTGCAGGATGATGGATTGCTGTGTTTAATATATTTCAGCTTTTGTCCATCTTGGGTTGGACTGACAACATTATCAATGATTTCAGTTGCGATTAAGAATTTATCACTGCCTCTTGCAATTGGGCAGAAGCCCTGGGTGTGTGTAATTATTTCCTGGGTACCTGGGCAGTTTAGCTTAAACATGGAAGACTCATTTCATTCATTCATTCATTCATTCATTCATTCATTCATTCATTCATTCATTCATTCATTCATTCTCTCTCTCTCTCTCTCTCTCTCTCTCTCTCTCTCTCTCTCTCTCTCTCTCTCTCTCAAAAAAAAAAAAAAAAGCAACCCATGGTTGGAATCTGTCAAGAGCAATTAATATTGCAGCTGGCACCTCCAAACAAGTGATAACAAGAATTTGGGGATTCCCCCAAATTTCTAGAAGAAATATTTCATTATGAAAGTAAAGAAGACACGTTTCATCCTTCTGGTTTGTTTTTTTTCTCCTTTGACTTGCTGAAGTCAAGATGCACTCTGTGGATGCATATACTGCATGTGTCATTATTTGTGCCTCTTTCTGGACTGAAATGTCGTAGCTCCTAGGGATGTAGTTTGTGGCCCTTGCAAGGGTTGAATTAAAGCAATCAAACAGAACATGACGTGTCACGGGTCAATTTGAACACAGTCAAGTCCAAACAGCAAAGAGGTCAACCCCAAAACCCACTTCTCTCTGTCTCTTCAGTATGATTTGTTCAACAGTACAGTTAGCAGACTATATAATTTTATATTTAGGGACAAGCAGTAATACAGAGGTTAAAACCCTAGGTTTTCAATAACCAATCAGCAAGAAATCAAAGCATTTTGCAATGGGATTGACTCTCAAGAGTGGTCTCCAGACAATTTTCTCAGCTACTTCCTGAGGTAACAGGCTAAACTCATGTCAGTTTTTCTACATTTGAATAGCATTGATATATATTTGGAATTCCACTTTTTTTGTAGAAAGATATGAATAACAGAGTAGGGACGTGGTGGCTCAGTGGCTAAGATGCTGAGCTTGTAAATGAGAAAGGTTGGTGGTTCGGCAGTTTGAATGCTTAGCGCTGCATAATGGAGTGAGCTCCCATTACTTGTCCCAGCTTCTGCCAACCTAGCATTTCGAAAGCCTGTAAAAATGCAAGTAGAAAAATAAGAACCACCTTTGGTGGGAAGGTCACAGTGTTCTGTGTGCCTTTGTTGTTTAGTCATGCTGGCCACATGATTATGGAAACGTCTTTGGACAGCGCTGGCTCTTCAGCTTTGAAACTGAGATGAGCACCGCCCCCTAGAGTTGGGAATGACTAGCACATATGTGCGATGGGAATCTTTACCTTACGAATAACAGTACAAGTGTAATACGATATTATAATTAAGTTGAGCTACTGAAAGGGTATTTTGCACTTTCTAGCTGAATATTCATGAAAGGTTCCCATTTTTTTCTAGGTGGGGTTTTTATTTAAATAACTCTAGTTAATTGTAGCATCTTTCACTTTCCCTACTTATATCTGACTTCACTTTGCTCTTTCCAAGGACAATTTATGATCTTCAGAAATAGGAAACATTGTGCTAATTAAAAGACACCTTTCTGGAAGCCAAACCTCAAAACTACACCCAAAACCTTATATGGTTTTGTCATTTGAGGAAATGGCTAACTGATTTTAAAGCTATTTCTCATGCAGTTTTCATAGGAAGTTGAAAGTTTGCATTTATAAGCTGGGCTTCATTCTATTAGGTAAACAAGGTTTCCTTAATGCATTGTGGCTATCTCCAAATGATAAGCTCTAAGGGTCATTGACTTTAAATTATGTCAGATAAGGTCTCTATTAAAATACATCAAGTTTGGTATAAACCATAAAAGCAATTGTTGCACTACTCCTTAGACACAGTAAGACCTTTACAATTGGTATCAGTAATTTCAAAGCCTATTCTGGGTGAAATTTAGGCTTTCTATGAAGTAATAATAGAAATAATCTCATTTTGATGACCCGATGTTCATAGTGGAAATAATGTCACCGATGCATTAAGGTGTGTATTCTTTGCAAGATCAAATGACCTTTTCTTCTACTAAAGCTACTCATGTGTCTCCACTGTTATTTATTTCTCTCAAGTCCTTAACTACTCCAACTATTTGTCTCTCAAGCTTCCATTCCTCAACTCCTTAAATTTGAGGATAACTCAAGATCCTGTCTCTGGTTTATTTCAGCTTTTTAAAACCTCTCTTCTGGAATTAAAGCATGTGCTAGACTGTGGGAGATTAGTTTTATCCCAAACTCAACTCGATTGTGACTATTAAAAAACCACCACTAGTGCTGAATGGTTTTCAAGTTCATTGATTCCACCCTCGGTTTAAATAACTGTATTGTAATACAGAGATAGAGAGGGAGGGAGGGAGAGAAAGAGAGAAAGAGGGAGGGGGAGGGAGAGATGGCACCAGGGGTGTCTACAGGTTATGTTTGATCAAGTCAAGATGATGATTAATACTCTACATGGATGTGTTGTTGATAAGCATCTAACAACTTGCCAGATTGTTATCTCTAGTCACCTTAAGCTTTGTGAAGTTTCTCCACTGTAGATCTTAGACGTTGGATTTGTCAACCAGAAGTTTGAGACTCAAGTACTATGTGATGGGTGAGCTTCTGTTCTTGCCCCAACTCCTGCCAAATTAGCAGTTTAAAAGCATGCAAATGCAAGTAGATAAATAGGTACCATTTCGGTGGGAAGGTAACAGTTTTTTGTGCATCTTGGCATATTGTCATGCTGGCCACATGACCATAGAAGCATCTCTGGACAACACTGACTAAGAAGTGGAGATGAGTTACCACCTCCTAGACACAGTTGGTCAGCCGAAACCTTTACCATTACTGTTTTATCTTTATCTTCTATTTGAGTTCTCAATCTCTTAATGTAATAAGAGATTTGTTTGTTGTATGCTTTATATGGGTAGTACTGAATAAATTATATTCTCCAGTTTAAGAATCAAATGGATTGATAAATGCTTTGCATGTTCAGAATGCTGGCTGAAGCTATTGGCATTGTAGGAAATCTCAAAAATGTTACATAAATGTTCTAAATATGAATAAATATTTGTATTTAACCATTAATGTGTATGAATAGGCACACTGTTTTCTGATAGCAAGTTTCAAACCTATATTCTGAAGAAAAGATGGGCCTAAGGAAAAGTAACAGGACTTTTATTTTGAGGAAGTTTGCAAATGTATTTAAAAACCTACCTTTGAATTAATATGACTTTTAAGTAGCTTACAGAAATAAAATATATGGAAGACGAGCCAAATGACATTGTATTAAATAAAATAAAATATCAAATAGTCTTTATCGGGTCCCAGTAAACTTGATAGATTTAGAGAACTGAAGATAATGAATTGTTTCTTTGCTTAAGATGCCACAACTAAAAATTTTCTTAGGCAAAAGATTTGAGCTTCTAAGGTACATATTTTAACTTCTTTAAAAAGTAGCAATTTAAACTGAACTAAATTTGTGTACTTCAGATTCTACCTTAAAAATCTCTCCCTTATCCCAAAATGCTTGTGTTTTGGAAGAGATCTGTGTGAACAAAAGCAAAAGAAGAGAAAGATTGTATGTCTTTACCAGAAGTAAGAAAGATACAACTCTTTAAATATCTTCTTCTAATAAAAGAACCCCTATATATGGAATATATAAGTTATAGTTGCTGAGATACTGTTTCATCTGATCAGTCTCAAAAAAGTAGTCCTTATCTAAGAATTACATAAATGACATAAAGTTGCTTGCATTTTAATTTAGTTTGTTAACCTAGTTTTTACTTGACTTAATTATGAAGTGTAAGATTAAATTATTTAAGTGTACCTTACTATTGTACAAAAAATACAATATTTCTGCGCTCAGAGTTGTTTTCTATAAAGCCCTTGAATCTGTTGAAAAATTTAAAGCTACTAAGAGGTTAAATATTCAGAAAATCCAGGTCTTGTTAAAATGTGTATTATCAATATTTAATGAATTACTAAAATATTAATTCATTTAGTGCATCTTTTGGTGTTAATGGTTTGTAGATTTTACGGGGCATTTTTAGCTGTGCTGGTTAACATCTTAATTTTCTATATAAAGATGAGATTATTATATACCATTAAATGTCCACCGTGGGGAAGAAAGTGCTTTCTGCTGGTAAAATGACATCCATCTAATATTTATAGAGCATGCATAGAAATTTACTATTTATGCAGGTAGAAATTCAACTGTGGGCTGGAAGCCAACTGCCATGGGAAGATTGAGAGACTGAAGGGAGAGGAACAGGTTAGGCCTTGCTCATTGGATAAGTGCGATGGTTTCGCTCGCTTGGCCTAACATTATGGGATTCATTGTATTTAGTTGCAATTTGATTTGATCCTTCTCCTGCGAGATACAGGAGGGTATGTTGATAGAGATGTGCCTTATTGGCTGAGGATTGGGGGCAATTCCATTTGAGATGCTGGGTTTCTTTCGTGATTCAATTGTTTGTGGTCTCTGCATCATAATAGAGCTTGATTCTGAAGAATAGCCGCTTCTGTTTTGTCAGCAGGATTTATGACGGTGTCTTGCTGTTTTGTAAATTATGTAACCCACGCCGTTCCTTCTTTGTTATACCACAAAAACTAGTAGATAGTTTAATTATTTGATGGATTCTCATTCATTCTCTAGTATTTCTTCCCCCAATAATTTAATTTCTGGCTTTCGGGAGGAGAGAATCATATTTCTTTTTGAGTCGAAGTCAAATGGTCACTGGCTTTCTTTTTATTAAAGCCCAGTGTAAATATACACACCAAACAGACCTAATTAACAATGCAACATAGGAGCTAACTTGAGATCATTCTTCTGAGCCATATCTATCAAGGACAACATGCAACATGGGGGGGGGGACCACCTGTGGCACCTTCTATGGGGATTTCATCCTGTGGGTTAGATAGAAGATAAGAAAATTCAATGGGTTTTGCTGGGAAGATCACGGCAAAAGGAAAAGAAGGATAGTTGCAGAGCATGGACAGGAAGTCAGCCATACTGGGAAGGCCACTAGCATAGGAAAAAGGACAGACAGGAATATGTTCCTGGCCAAAGCAAATGGGTCACATAGTAAGTCTCCTGGTTTGTTTGTCACTCCTAGTTTTTGATACTCATCATGCCTCTCAGAATCAATTAACACTGAGAACCGAGCAGTGGTGGGTTATGACCAGTACGCCCCGATATGGGCACACTGGTGCCTGGCAGGAGCACCAGATACCGTTCCGGTACGATGCTCTGGAGGGTCCATCTGCCCACCCGCTCTCCAGTATTTGAGGTTTTTGGGGCTTCTGCACACATGCACAAGAATACTGCGCCTGCGTGAGAGCAGCTGGAGTGTTGCGGAGGTGTTGCGGAGCATTGCAGGCAGTAAGTATGCATGCTCATCATTCATGTGGTGGACGCCCAGCCCCGTTGCACCTTACTGGTTGCAATGGGTTCTGGAACCCACTACTGGGACCGAGGTACAATCGTGCTTACATTAGATAACTTAACACGTAGTCCTCAACTTTTGACCACAATTGAGCCCAGAACTTCCATCGCCAAGTGAGACATTTGTTAAATGAGTTTTGCCCCATTTTATGACCACTATTGTCACAGCTGCTAAGTGAAACAAGGTTGCTCAGTGAATCTGGCATCTCCATTGACTTTGCTTGTCAGGAGGTCACAAAAGGGGGAACCCATGACCCCCAGGGACATTGCAACCGTTATAAATGTGAGCCAGCTGTCAAGACCTGAATCAGTAGTATTCAGCCAGTTTGGACCAGATCACCTGAACCAGTAGCGGAAATTGTGGGTGGGCCCCAGCTCTATTCCATCCTATTTAGGCATATTTTTGAAGCCAAGCGCATGTGTGGAAGCTGCGCATGGAAGCTAAGTGCATGCGCAAAAGCCTGGGCACATATGCAGAAGGTGCCTGCACACCGGCTTCACTTGTGCGTGTGAAGTGGGCATGTGCATGTGTGCAAAGCGGGCACATACAGTGGGGGGTCGATGAACCAGTGGTAACAAAATGTGCAACCCACCGCTGGTCTGAATTTTGATCACGTGATTATGGAGATGCTGTAAATAGTCACACATGTAACAAACTGTCATGTCGCTTTTTGAAAGGGCTGTTGTGACCTCAAACGGTCCCTAAACCAGCTGTTGTAAGTTGAGGCCTACTTGTGATTGCAAATGGATCTGTGCTGGATCGGTAAAGGTGAGCCAGGTTTTTCTGGACATGGGGGTGGACGACATTTCTCTTAGGTCTCATAGAATGTTTAGGCGAGACAAGGAAGCAAAACAGAAGCGGAAGGGTTTTCTGAGTATAATACCAAACAGAAGGATAATTTTTATTTTCTTTTGGGGTCACAATGGAAAGGTCACTGTGTATTTTCTTTAGAAACACTCTTGACAAGAGTCCTTACTTTTCTGTTCAGTTATCATCAAAACAAGGCTAAAACTGGAGGAGGAACCCTTTGTAATATATCCTGTAGATGGAAAATGGAAATTAAAAAAAATGTACCCTTGGTGGGATTTTAATACGCGCAAGAAGCGAGTGAGAAATCTGTGTATTTTACGCATTTCAACTCATGATCTTTATATGGGAAGAGAATATATTGGTTGTTTATTTGCAGATGGATTTGAGAGGACCGCATTTACAAAAGCGATGCATGAAAGAGAAATGTCGCACCTTCTGTAAATGGAAAATAGGATTTATTTCAATGTTGTGGTTACTTGCCGGCATTAGAGAGTTAAAAAGAAAATGAGCACAGGTTTTAGAGGAATAAATCTGTGACATCTGCCAAAAAAAGGACTATTGTGGCACAAATGGGATTTGCAAGAAATTGTCAAATGGATCTTTCATAGATAAATGGGGTTTTGTGTGAGGATTTTTAACAAAGAACATATGTTCTTTAAAGCTTCATATGTAAGAAAGAAGGTAATTCCATAAAACTAAAAGACTACAGTCAATTTAATTTTTTAAAAAAAATCTGCTTTCGATACATTCATGCAGCACCAGGAAAACAGTTTTGTTTGTGTATTTGAAGTTCTTTATTTATTTAATGTGAACCATGTATTAGGGAAACATGTAAAAAGCATGGTATGCCAGAGACAAATATTTCATTTTAAACCTTAAAATAAGCAAACTAGTACACCAGAATGACATATTACTAATGCAGTCATTAAAATTGATTGTTTTCATTCTGCTCTATATAACTTCATCCAGAAATTTGTAGGAAAACTCGGTTTTCAAACATGTATAACTGCAAGCCATCCGATTTGCTGCATTTCCACTGGTGAGCATATATATATCAACCATAAAGCACCAATACTGAATGATGCAACACCAATTAAAAAAATTAAAATAAATTCATCTGAAAAAAAAATACCGGTTGTTCTACAGAAGTTGAATGAGTGAGGTAGTGGTGGTAATGGAGAAGATAAGTAGTCTGCATGGAATTAGCAATAACAATAGCACTTAGACTTATATACCACTTCATAGTGCTTTATAGCCCTCTCAAAGCAGTTTACAGAGTCACCATATTGCCCCCAACAATCTGGGTTCTCATTTTGTCAACCTCAGAAGGATGAAAGTCAACTTTGAGCTGGTGGGAATTGAACTGCTGGCAAGTGTGCAGAATTAGCCTGCAATGCTGCATTCTAATCACTATGCCACCACAGCTCATTAAAGATATGTCTAGAATTGTCACTTGTGAATAGTGCTTCCTCAGTACTAGAATTAGTTGGCATTTGGGGAGATCTTTAAGAACTTGGATCCTAAGTAGTTTAGTGCTTTGTAGACTAATGTCAACATTTAAGTTACATACAGTAATTTAAATGCAGTCTTCAAACTTTCAACTAGATGTATGTGATCCCATTGATTGACGAGTTGGGGCCTCCAAAGCACCTTCAAAGGTAGCCCTTGTATAGTTTGTATGGAAAGTTCTCCAGTCTAAAATTCTTAGGACATCAATCTTGAAAGACAGCCTGTCCAGGTGGGAGCTGAGTCATGTGCTGAACTTAGCACATGGTTTAAAAAAAGCTTATGACCATAATGTCTAAGGCAATTGAGGTAGAGCTTACAAATCTTAATTAGAAGTTTCTTGTTTAGAATACTGTATCTAAGCTAGCATTTGATCAACTCAGGTTAAGCAATATCTCTCACATTAAGGAGGACTTAATTAGAGAGTTAATATCTTGTAAAATATTGCTTTGAGTCAGCTCAGGTATTATGTGGCTTGTTGTGGTAAGTGGTACAATGACCAACATCACTAAATGAAACAAGATGCAATATATATATGTGTGGGCTCAGTGATACTGTACATTTTAAAGGATTGCCTTGTTAATATCCATAGAGTTTGGCACCATAGAGTTTTATCCATAGAGTTTTATATATATACGTGTGTGTTTGTGTGGGCTTCTTTCCTGTTATTGTTTTTCATTGCTTCTGCTGAAGCATCAACTCCCATGTGCTACTCCAAAACTCATGAACCTCCCATCAAAGATGTTAGACCTGGATATATGGAAGGGATGAAGGAAGGAAACCACATAATGTCCTGTTGTTGAAAAAACCAAGTGTCTGATTCCCAGAATTTAAATTAGGATCAAGTCTTCCTTTGGCAACTTCAAAGAAGGGAGAGGTAATTGACTAAGAGATAAAGTCATATTTTAAACTAAAAGAAAACTTTGGGGCAAGAGATGTAACATAGTTATTTCTGGAAAATTATACCCTTATCTTTAATGCTCTGAATCAGTGCTTCCCAGCCTTGGCCACTTGAAGATATGTGGACTTCAACTCCCAGAATTCCCTAGCCAACTAATTCTCCATGCTGGCTGGGGAATTCTGAAACTTGAAATGCACACATCTCAAGTGGTCGAGGCTGAGGAATACTGCGGTAGGTGGTGAAGAGAATATAACATATATCCTTAAACATGCTTCAATGACTTGGATTCAGAGAAGCGCAAGTGTACTTCTCCTCGGGTAAGTTGTTCTTCTACTTCACTATATCCCAATATATCTCCAAACATGGGGCATTCCGAAAAAAAATTGTGTAGTGAAATTTTTGACCTTCTCTCTTTGTCTACCAGTGCTGTGGAAAATGGAATCCATGAAAGGTAGCTATGCACAAACTCCAGTTTGCATCTACAACTTTTCTAAGGGTATCTCCATTCCTTCGACTAGGAGTCAGCAACCTTAAACACTCAAAGAGCCACAAAGGTCCTAATCGGAAGCCCCCCAATCAATTCTGGAGCCGACCGGAAGTCTGGTTCACCCACCATAGAGTCTACTCCTAGCATGGCATCCTTTTTCCTCAGCTGACCGGGAGTCAGATTCTCCCACCATAGAGTCTTCTCCTAGCACGGTGTCCTTTTTCCTCTACCTGTCCTAATTGAAAGCCCCATCAATTGTGGAGTGGACCTGCAAAAGGGAACCACAGCAGATGGATGAAAGAGCCACATATGGCTCCAGAGCTGCAGGTTGCCGACCTCTGCCTTGGACAATTGAACTAGGTTTGGATGGCCATCTTTGAAATAAAGACGGTTGAACTAATAGTTATTTTTAAGATGAATAGAAATGTGACATAGTGTAGGGGGTGATACAATGCTGAGGAATAATTGAAAATAATAAAGAAAAATCCCAATTCATCCTTGCTGTTCCATGACTACTCCATTTGAAATGCACTACAAGTAAGGTCCTACGTGAATGTCAACCTTTGCAAAAATAGATTTAATCCAATTTAGGGAGTTTGCCAATGATCTGTGATCATTCTGTGTCTGGTTGCTGTCTCCTCATATCACTTCTCCTTGTTTTTTTTTTTAATAAACTGTTGGCATAATAAACCTATTAGTGAAATACATTTGGGGCCAAAGAACTTAGAGCAAGACTTTACAGGAGGTGCTCAACTGAAGGATAGACAGTGGAAGGATATTGGTTTGACTTCAGCTTGAAAATAATCCAATTTGTGGTTCCTTACACACTGTGAAGTGGCTCAGTGGCTAAGATGCTGAGCTTGTCGATCAGAAAGGTCAGCAGTTCGGCTGTTTGAATACCTAGCGCCTATAATGAGGAGTGAGGTCCTGTTACTTGTCCCAGCTTCTGCCAACTTAGCAGTTCAAATGCATGTAAAAATGCAAGTAGAAAAATAGGAATCATTTTTGGTGGGAAGGTAACAGCGTTCCGTGCACCTTGGGCATTTAGTCATGCCAGCCTCATGACCATGAGACGTCTTCGGACAGCACTGGCTCTTCGGCTTTAAAACAAAGACGAGCACTGCCCCCTAGAGTCAGGAACACCTAGCACATATGGGCGAGGGGAACTTTTACCTTTACATACTGTGAATATGATCATCAGAACATGTATCACTAAATAGAGCTTGACCCTTGATTGAAGAAGGCGAGAATTTAACCAATTATTAACATTCAAAATCCATGTACCAGGAGTGCCAAAAAGAAATATTTAGCAGTCTTTTGCAGACTAAGGAAACATATTTTTATCAGTCTTTGAAAGTATCATTTTCTATTGAGTCTTTGGAATATGAAAGATCTAACTGCTATCTCTATTTTGAAAAACTAGATAAATACAACTTACTTAAATGTATCAGACTTTCAGGTTGTTGTGCACAAACAACAGAATCAATAACTTGAACTCCAGGCCAGTCTAAAAATCCATATTTAAGAAGCAAATTTTATTTCCATGATAACTATCAGGATTGTAGAATTTTGTACTCTGTGTAGAACAAGGAAATCGTTTTTATAGCTTGATGGTAATTAAAGTAATTTGATCTAAATTCAGTCAAAGATTCACAGAAACAAAGTCAAATCTATTTGTGGTTAAGAAAAAAAACAGAAGCAAAGATTTTTCAAATTGCCTCAATATAAAATGAGGATAAGGCAAAGGTAAAGATTCCCCTCGTACATATGTGCTCGTCGTTCCCGACTCTAGGGGGCGGTGCTCATCTCCATTTCAAAGCCGAAGAGCCAGCGCTGTCCAAAGACGTCTCTGTGGTCATGTGGCCAGCATGACTAAATGCCGAAGGCGCACGGAACACTGTTACCTTCCCACCAAAGGTGGTTCCTGTTTTTCTACTTGCATTTTAATGTGCTTGCGAATTGCTAAGTTGGCAGAAGCTGGGACAAGTAACGGGAACTCACTCCATTACACGGTGCTAGGATTCGAATCACTGAACTGCCGACTTTTCTGATCGACAAGCTTAGCATCTTAAAGCTTAGCATCTTAAAAAAATGAGTATAGGAATATATATTCACACGCGTTCTCCACTGAAAGGGAATAATTCTATCTCCTGTCCATCTAACACACAAGTTTGAATCGCTTTTGATTGATGGACCCCTAGACTAGAAGATCTCCAAAGTTTTTTTCCAACTCTGTTAATCTGTTAACTGATACTTTTCCTAGATTTGCTGTGCTACTTAACAAGTCCTTCAGGAAAGGAAACAGTGGGTTGGACCATCTGAAATGTTTGAATGAAATAGTGGCAGGCCTTACACTGTTCTTCAGTGCTACAATTAAAGCCATGTCATTATGCCAGCAGTTTAACCTACATACTATAAAAAATAATGATAGGGCTCAGAGTGCTGGTTCACATATAGAAACAGGACCACGCATTAAGCATAAGTTTTGCTGTGTCTCAGCATCGTCATGTGTACAAAAACTATGTCACTAGGTTACTGCTTAGAAAGAGCACCTTGGTGACGAATGGATCACAAGCATTTCATTGTTCTTGAAGTGAGAATGAAGCTTATAAAACTGTACCCCACAATCACAAGACAGCCTGGGTAAAGGAAAATTTACAATGCAAGTTAGATAGTTCAGTAGTTTTCTTGTAGATCATCTACCATGCTGTCTTTGAGGATATAAAAGCCAATTTGGTCGAGTGATTAAGGCACCAGCTAGAAAGCGGGAGAGAATAGAAATAATAGAAATAGAATAACAGAGTTGGAAGGGACCTTGGAGGTCTTCTAGTCCAACCCCCTACTTAGGCAGGAAACCCTACACCACTTCAAACAAATAGTTATCCAAAATCTTCTTAAAAACTTCCAGTGTTGGAGCATTCACAACTTCTGGAGGCAACTTCTGTTTCACTGATTAATTGTTCTTTAGGAAATTTCTTCTTAGTTCTAGGTTACTTCTCTCCTTGATTAATTTCCATCCATCACTTCTTATCCTGCCCTCAGGTGCTTTGGAGAATTTCTTGATCCCTTCTTCTTTGTGGCAACCCCTGAGATATTGGATGTTTCTTGTAAAATTTGGATGGATGTTAGAAACCTTCGAAGAGACTTCCTACTGCTAAAAATGGAATCCTTGGTCTCTGTTATGTGCAATACTGTAGAAGAAGTCCCACCATTTCCAATGTGGCCTGTGAATCAAGATGTTTCTGATCACTTTAGTAGCGTCTGGTTATTGTGAAAGTGGAAAAGCATATTGTTTCTACATAGCATGGAATTCTCACTATAGGAGTATTGCTGAGTGAACCTTTCATTTTGGCTGCTTCTCACTTTTCAATCGAGTTTAAGAAAATTTGAAAAGTATTTTTGAAAACTTCAAAAAGGCATTAAGAGTTGTTAACCTAATTTTGTGAAGCTTTTTCTCCAGTAACACCGTACGGCTAACTTTGCCAGACCAATCCTTGAATACAGCTCTTCTGCCTGGAATCCACACTGTATTTCAGACATTAATACAATTGAGCAGGTTCAGAGGTATTTCACGAGAAGAGTCCTCCACTCTCTGCTTACAATAGAATACTTTATGTCACAAGGGTTGAAATTTTGGGCTTGCGGACAACCTTAAACTACGTCTCCTATGGTCTGGCCTAAGCACAGTACACAAAATTGTCTGCTACAATGTCCTACCTGTCAACAACTTCTTCAGCTTCAACCGCAATAATATATGGGCAAACAATAGATAAAAAACTAAAAGTAAACCGCTCCAAACTCAATTGCAGAAAATACGACTTTCGCAATAGAGTGGTCAATGCCAAAAATGCTCTACCTGACTCTGTTGTTACTTCTTCAAACCCCACAATTTTAACCTTCAACTGCCTACCATGGACCTCACCCCTTTCCTAAGAGGTCCGTAAACGGGGCATGCATAAGTGCACCAGTGTGCCTAACATCCCTGTCCTACTGTCCCCATTTATTTGTATTCATTTCTTTCGTCCATGTCCATGTTTATATTTACAATACAATACAATACAATAGTAGAGTTGGAAGGGACCTTGGAGGTCTTCTAGTCCAACCCCCTGCCTAGGCAGAAAACCCTATACCATTTCAGACAAATAGCTATCCAACATCTTCTTAAAGACTTCCAGTGTTGGGGCATTCACAACTTCTGGAGGCAAGCTGTTCCACTGATTAATTGTGCTAACTGTCAGGAAATTTCTCCTCAGTTCTAAGTTGCTTCTCTCCTTGATTAGTTTCCACCCATTGCTTCTTGTTCTACCCTCAACATTTATACCTGTTATCTCACACATGTTTGACTAAATAAATAAATAAATAAATAAATAAATAAATAAATAAATAAATAAATAAATAAATAAATAAATAAATAAATAAATAATAAATAAAATAAAATAAAATAAAATAAAACTGTCTAGTTTTTGAACACAATCGATTGAAGAACTTCTGAGGATTCCCACCAGCTCCTTCCTCTTTTCTGAGGGACCTCGAAGCAAAATCTAGCAGCAGAGTCTACTTTGAAGCGAAATCTAGCAGCAGAAGCATCGGGCAACTCGAAAAGTTGTACACAAAAAGTAGAAGGCTTGTCAGTGGTGATTTGAGCAGATCAAAAACAATGGAGCCAATTCTTTTGTCCTCGAGCGATCCACTTCATTCTTCTCCCGTCTTAGTTCTCCATCTTTTGTTGGGCCTCAGACTAATGAGAGTTTGGAGAATGGCCCTTTGCTGTCTAAACACCCAGCCCGTAAATGCTTTTCAATAGGGCCAGGAGAGGGGGGAAATAAAATTAAAAAAATAATAATAAAAGCCTGCAGGAGCAGTGTGCAGAGAGATAATGTATAGCCGCAGAAATACTTGTGTGCTGACAGCTATCCAACAGTGTTGTCACAGCAGGAAGACATCAGTTGAAGAAACAGATAGCGACCTCAGAAAAAAGGAAAGAAAAGATGGTTCGCCGTGCGGACAGGGCTTCACAAGATTATAAATCACCCCGGGGTCAGCCTGTTCCCACCATAAAGGGCCCATTTTATGATAATGTACTGAGCGATGGGAGCAAAAAGAACTCCAGTGTGCACGCCAAAGAAGAGGGGGAAAAAATAATATCCTTGATCACATTTTCTCTTGCCATTGAAGTGTAGATTATAAGGGTGAAGGCCATTTTAGGATTGGATTACCGCTTTATAGCTGGCTGTTATTCCCCTTGTTCATGAATCAGAAAGTACTTAAATTAAACTGAACATTGGGGAGTAATCCTAACATGGATGAGTTTGGTGGCAGAAAATTAATCACTATTTAGTGACAGATTGTTAGGCATTCGACGTCTTCCAGCCCATGATGGAACCTTAATCTTCCATTTGGTGAGCTGTGAAGGAACGCACAATGCTTGTGGCTGTGGGGGGAACGGGGGGGGGGGGGACACACAGCACAAGAAACCTACACTTTATGTTCACCCGCATGGACGTGAGTGAGAGGATTGGATTTAGCTAATATGATAGAAAGCTCACTTGCTCATGAAATTGAGTTTAAAAAAAAAAGAGAAAGGGGAAAAAAAAAACCAGCACTCAGAAATAATTCCTGAGAAAATGATTGCTGCTCATTTTCATCGCTCTTTTCATGTCATCATTTTGCGGATGCTTTTAATTCCCCACCCTCCCGTTCAGTGTTTTATTAATGCAAACCATCATGAATTGTCAGATGTCAAGAGTCCACAAATGAAGTAAGTAAATTAATAATAATCTGGACAATGAGGGTACAGATGTTGAAGCTTCCTCATTCTTTTCTATGCTGTTCATCCTTTCCCCCCTTCCTTTTCAAACTCAGTTAACTTTTCTTAACTTGGTTAAAAAAGACAACAAAATATTCCAAGCAAAGTAGATTCACCCCATTCCTAAAAGATCTGTGCTTAAGCACTTACTGCCCCTGTCCTACGGTCTCCATTTATTCGTATCTATTTCCTGTGTTCATGTCCATGTTTATACTTATACCTGTTATTTTGTGCATGTTTGACAAGCTAAATAAATAACAATAAACTTCAAAAGACAAGAATGTCCTCTTATCCAGCATGGCTCTATTAGTTGTGAGCCATGATAAAGTCCCACCTATTATGATCTTAAAGGTTTTGTGTTCTTCTGTTCTCAGGGTGGTATGTAAACGGGAGACTTGAGGTTTAGAATTACCAGTGTCCTGAACAAAATACACTATTCATTCACATCGTGGCTGTGAGTTACAGCATCACAGCAAACAGATTAAAAAAAAATGATATTCACGTCAGTAACAATTTGGATTCAGAGGGCATCAGAGTTGCTTTGAAGCATGTGGGGAACAAAATGCATATATTGTCTTTCATTATATGCCTTGGTTAAGTGTGGCATGGTGTTCTTGGTAACTCATATCCTCTTTCCCTGAAAATAAGGCCTCCCTGGATAATAAGCCCAATCAGGCTTTTGAGCACATGGGCTAAAATAAGCCCTCCCCTGAAAATAAGCCCTCCCTGAAAATATTGCAACCCAGCAGCAGCCGTGAGGTGACCACGCTCACCGCCTCCTGCACCTCAAAAATAATAAGACCTCCCCCAAAATAAAGCCAAGCGCTGATTTCAGGGGGGGGGGTGTCAAAATAAAATAAGACCCTGTCTTATTTTTGGGGAAACACGGTAGTTCCAATAGATTTCATTAGTCTATGGATTTTAACAGTCCAGTCCAACTCAGAAGTAAGGCATATTGATTTCAGCTATATTTACTTGAAGAAAATTGAATGTAGGAGGGTTAATAGCTGTTTCGGAACCAATTTCAGCCCAGTGATATCAAAAGAATCTAAAGTTAAGTCTAGGTAAACCTGGTTGAGGTTGGACAGAAGCATCGTT
Source organism: Natrix helvetica (assembly GCF_964273705.1). Classification (NCBI taxonomy): domain Eukaryota; kingdom Metazoa; phylum Chordata; class Lepidosauria; order Squamata; family Natricidae; genus Natrix; species Natrix helvetica. Next base: position 12,137,040 of record NC_138549.1, on the reverse strand, counting down.
CTTGTGGTCAAGAGCAAAGATGTTTGTCCACCTTCGTGGATTGTTTCTACCTGTGAAACAGACTGATCACACCACACCTGGATGAAACATCTGCCTGCTGATTTCAGCAGGAAGATGGTTTGATCGAATGAAGATACCTATGGTAGAAAGCCAATTCAAGTCATGGCATCGCTCTCAATTGGCATGAGCTTTGAACACCTTGTCTTCTGTTGGTTATGTAGATCAATACAATGTTATTGGTGGCTGAAAGGGTCAGAAAAAAGCCTGAGAAGAAAAAAATGCTGTATTTGGCAGCATTTAATCCTTTGCCTATCTCCTGCAGATATTAAGAGCAGGAATATCACTTCTGAAACTGACTGACATTGTACAAGCTCAATCCCTATCATCTTCTTTTAATGGCCCCATAATTCCTTGAGGGTAGACTCTGGGAACTGAATGGAGCTAGCACGGTGTTTAAATGGCCAGATGCCCTTCCTGTCACCTATGCGGAGTTTTGTTTTGCAGATAAATTCTCATGGTGCCCAGAGGGAGAAATATCTGCCTCTACCTAGGATCGAACTCACAGCCCCGTGATTGTGAGGTGTGAGAGAGTACAAACTCGATCCCTGTGCTCTTCTGGTACAGCTTCCTTGTTCACACCTGTGAAGCAGAGCATGAGTAAACTTGAGACTGGATTAAGAATGAATACATCTAGTGCTGCAAATGAATAGTTAAGGGTCACAGAACTGCATTAATGTTGGCTTTGATCCTGACATGCTCTCTGTAGAAGGAACAGAGTTCAGGACCATAGACAATGGATTTTGCTTTATCTCTTCCATTGCAGCCTCTGAAAAGTTAAGTGCTGGGGGGTGGGGAAGGCCCTTTGGAAAGATGTCAGCTGCTCTTGGTGGTGAGAAGAGCTACAGACTGACGAATAAATTAGCTGAAAGCATCTGCCTATGTACTTAAGGTCTTCTAAAATGAGTGAGGTTGTCTGTGTTTCGATGAATCGAGTTTACAACTTGCTAAAAGAAGCATGTTTCATATTTCTTTTAAAGTCTTCACAGGGTAAAAGCCTAAAAAATTGTTGGTAGAAGTTTCTCACTTCAGCCTTAAAATATCTTCCTTTCTGTTGTTCTTGGTTCAGATTTGCAGAGCGTTAAATTTGTAGAATGAAAAGTCCCACAAACCGTAGGTCTTACCCTGCTCATTTACACGGCGTATTTAATTCCACAACTTCTATCTGTCTTGCTTCTTCGGATACTTGATGCCGGTAGAGTCAACCTGCTTTCTTGAGATAAATCCTGTCAGACTTGGTTGATTCACCAACTTTTGGTTCTTAAGGAGCAGATGGGGTATTGTGAACAGGAATACAGAAAGAAAGAAAAAAACCCACTGCCGGCTTGCTTTAGGCATAAATTATACTGCATTTCAGACTCGAAAAGGTAAATCAGTAAAATGGAAATCTTTGTTGTACCAGCTTGTTTTTAATGACTTGATACACTTGGAAGCTTATGTGCCTAGTTCTGTGTTGACAGTCATTACATCCTACAGAACTTTGAATTCCCCCAACTGAGATTTTACTTTAAACAAAGAAGGGATACCAAGGATCATGCCAGCTGTTTGCTACTGGCCGCTGATGCTGGTATCCTTCACCGTCCCCTTGTTGGATGACACAAAACTTAAGTCCTCTATGGAATTTCTTTCCCTAAGTTAGGGGCTGGCAACCTGTGGCTCTGGAGCCACATGTGGCTCTTTCACTCCTCTGCTGCAGCTCCCTGTTGCCAGTTGGCGCCACAATTTTGAGAGGAGCTTCCGGTTCGGGGAGGGGGAAAGCACGGCACACCAGGAGGAGACTTTATGGCAAGGGGCAAGTTTTCCAGTTGTCTCCACAGTTGAAAGGGCTTTTGGTTAGGACAGGTAGAGGAAAAAGGATGCCGCACTAAGAGGAGACTCTATAGTAGGGGAATCAGACTTCTGGTCAGCTCCAGAATTGAATGGAGGGCTTCTGGTTATGGTTTTGTGGCTCCTTGGGTGTTTAAGGTTGCTGACCCATCGCCTGGACTGAACAAATCATCCATGTACCCATGGACAAATGTGCAAGGAAGCAAAAGGGGATGCAGGCAATAAGAAACAAAAATGATAAAAAGTGTACAAAACAGATATGCAGGTAATCCTTCACTTACAACAGTTCTTGGATAGCGTTGAAAGCTTTTTCCACGAGATTCTTCTCAAGATAGAAATTCAAGCCAGTAAGAATTGAAGTCAACAAAAGCCAGACAGAACCGTGATGGCTAACCTTTTTCTCCTCGTGTGCCAAAATTGTGCGTGTATGCACAACAGCATGTGAATGTGTGTCCGCAATCATAAGGGCAATGTTTCCCACCCCCCTGCGCACAGGGTGCACACAACCTCCCACACTCCCCTGCCCCCTACGTATATGGGTGACCCCTGCACCTCATTTTTGGCCAAGCAGGCTTCCCTGAAGCTTCCTGAAACCAAAAACAGGGCATGGGGGGCACACTGCTTCCCCACACTCCCCCCACATATTTGTGTGTTGCCCCACACCCCGTGCATGTGCGCACAAATATATGCGCATGTGTCTCCCACATGCATGGCAAAGATCCAAAAATCAGCTGGCCGGAGGGAGGCATGTGCGCATGCACAGTAGTACTGATCTGGGAGATGATTCATGTGCCTGCAGAAAGGGCTTCACATGCTACCTGTCGCACACATGCCATAGGTTCGCCATCACGGATAGAGAAGTTTGACATTTAACTCATTCAGAAATGATCTGTTAGCTTTTAGATGGTCAAGTTATTCACTACAGTTGGCATTAAAAAGCAATGGATATTAATCTGGCAGCTGCAATCTGTTGGAAATAACAACAATCAAATATTTATTGCCTTAGATAGATACTTATATACATACAATACAATGCAATAGCAGAGTTGGAAGGGACCTTGGAGGTCTTCTAGTCCAACCCCCTGTCTAGGCAGGAAACCCTATACCATTTCAGACAAATGGCTATCCAACATCTTCTTAAAGACTTCCAGTGTTGGGGCATTCACAACTTCTGGAGGCAAGCTGTTCCACTGATTAATTGTTCTAACTGTCAGGAAGTTTCTCCTCAGTTCTAAGTTGCTTCTCTCCTTGATTAGTTTCCACCCATTGCTTCTTGTCCTACCCTCAGGTGCCTTGGAAAATAGTTTGACTCCCTCTTCTTTGTGGCAACCCCTGAGATATTGGAATACTGCTATCATGTCTCCCCTAGTCCTTCTTTCTATTAAACTAGACATACCCAGTTCCTGCAACAGTTCTTCATATGTTTTAGTCTCCAGTCCCCTAATCATCTTTGTTGCTCTTCTCTGCACTCTTTCTAGAGTCTCCACATCTTTTCTACATCGTGGTGACCAAAACTGAATGCCGTATTCCAAGTGTAGCTTTACCAAGGCATTATAAAGTGGTATTAACACTTCACGTGATCTTGATTCTATCCCTCTGTTGATGCAGCCTAGAACTGTCTTGGCTTTTTTGGCAGCTCCTGCACACTGCTGGCTCATATTTAAATGGTTGTCCACTAGAACTCCAAGATCCCTTTCACAGTTACTACTGTTGAGCAAGGTACCACCTATACTGTACCTGTGCATTCCGTTTTTGTTGCCTAAATGTAATCCTTTTCCTGAGATTCAAAGTATTTTACCATAAATTCCTTATTAATTTTTGGCATAATTATCTGCAGGTTTTTTTTTAAAGAAATACTATTCTGAATAGAGCAGGAAATGTAAGGTTGCTTTTCTTGAGCAATGAATTGCCCTGAGTTTAATTCTGTTGCAGGCTAGTCATTTTATTATTAGGAATAACCAGCTTGTCGTCCAATCTTAACAGACCTCATAAATCATTAGGCAGCTTTCCAATAGCAAATTTTTAAAAAGAGAGCACATGTTTTTTTTTTTAATTCGCCTCTAAAAAGTGGCGTCTGAAAATGACAGGTTAATTTCAGATTCAAATTTGATTGAGCTTATGTCATTTTCATACTTAAGAGAACTAAAATAGAGCTGTCTTTAAAAACTGGGTGTTAGGCAAATGAATTCTAATGGAGGGAAAGAAATCAACATTATTCTGAACACGTAGTTCTTGAATTAGTACTTTGTCTCTAATGTATCCAGGGCTTCTCTTGCCAGAGCTAATAGTACATAATTTTAAATTTCTAAAGTAAATTAAACACAGTGTGGAGTAAATACCAATATTTATTCTAAGAGTAAATTGGGATACATTCATCTAGTTGTATAGACCGAAATTAACAGTTCTAAAACAATGATAAAAGGACCACGCTCTGATTGAATTTGCATTGCAAACGGCACCGAAAATATTCCCATCTTTAAAGATGTTGAAACTTTCCGTTTATTAGATTTTAGAATCGCCACAATTAAGATACTTTAGGCAGCATGCAAAGTTAATTAGAAGCTTCTATTAACATAAAGGCCTATAATAAAAGAAAGGAGCACTGATAAAAGTTAAAGAAAAAAAACTTTAACTTACATTTGGCCACAGGAGGTTAGGGTTAGGAACAAGGGTGAAATCCAGCAGGTTCTGACAGGTTCTGGAGAACTGGTAATGGAAATTTTGAGTAATTTGGAGAACCAGCAAATGCCACCTCTGGCTGGCCCCAGAGTGGGGTGGGAATGGAGATTTTGCAGTATCAATCCTCTGTCATGCCCATCAAGCCATGCCCACCAAGCCATGCCCACAGAACAGGTAGTAAAAAAAATTGCATTTCACCACTGATTAGGAAGATTAGGGTTAGGGCTCACCACCCAGAAGAGCTCTGTTTTAATTTGCTACTCCTTGCAGTTGTAAGACTTTGAGATGTCTACCTGAAGGTTGGCCATGTTGCTGCTGCTGGTACCTGTTGTAAAATAGGATAATCTGGTGGGGGAAGTAAGGAACTTAATGGAAAGGGTAGACAGAAAACTATTCAACTCTTCCCTCTGCCTTCCTAACTTAATGCTGAGAGATTAGCTGATACATTTCTTTGTGGGAAAATATTCAGTTGTAGGATTCAGCTGGTTCGCACCGATTTGGCAAACCGGTTATTAAATCACATCCTGCTCCTGCTATCAAAGTGGATCCTGGGCGCTGCACTGCAATGAAGAAATGGGCAAAGGATGCTTTCCTTAATTCTTCTCCCTGCTCCTCCTCTTTCCTTCGTGCCGGCCGCTCTATTGCCTATTTCTCCATTGCAGTGCAGTGCAGTGCCAAGGATCCACTTTGACAGCAGGAGTGGAGAGGAATTTAACAACCAGTTTGCCCAGGATCAGAGTGGCCTTCGCAAGAGGCTCGTCCCGCATGTGCAGAGGAGCTGGAGGACGGGGATGGGCCATGCCTCCCATGACAGGCCACCTGACCGTGGGCGACTCTATCAAACCTTTTGGGACCAGCGCAAATAGTATATTTGTGGAGCATTAACTTAAAAGGAAAAAGTTGTTTAAGACTCAAGGACTGAACAGAGTCACCGCCCATAAGAGTTACCTGTGGAAATCCTTCTAGGTTTGAAAAGCTAATTTTGCCCCTTGCACAGCCTCACTTTAAGAAATGTTTGGACATTAGCATAAAGGTTGTACGTGTTATACAAAGTGTCATTAATGAAGCTTTGATCCCCCCAAATGTCAACTGGCTTGCTAAGTGTCATAACAAAGTGTCAAGCATCTGGTATACAGTTAATTTGTAGTCATTAACTGCATATTGTTGATGTGACAGTTTGTTAGCAAAGCAACCTTGACAGTTTGCGTTTTGTTATTGATTGACACCTTCAGGCCTCCCTCCCTGTGTAGTTTACATTCTTTGTGGATCTTGTCTCGGGTTGCATTTTCACTTTTAGGTAGGTAAGTTAGCCTTATTTGGGTCCTAGACTTCTCACCTTTCTCTGAAAATCCCCCTGAGATCAGATAAAGAGGGAAGGCAATTTTTGCAGATGATAGCAGAAGGACATTGCTCTTCATGTATTATCATGAATTCTGAGTAAACAACTTATGGATGTTTTGCTGCTTCCCTAAGGACCAATTTCATTAGATCACTTGGACTAGTGCAACACAAAAGACTACATACTGATATAAGTGTAAGATTCTTAAGTGAAACCAAATGCTGTAAGGTTCCTTGCAAGCAGCCAGATCAGTTTTTTTTCCTCTTTTGCTTTATCCTAGTTTCAGTTACAATGGATGGCTGTGAAAGTTGGACCATAAGAAAGGCTGAGTACCAAAAAATTGAGGCCTTTGAACTATGGGGCTGGAGAAGACTCCTGCAAGTCCTTTGGACTGCAGGATCATCAAATCGGTCAGTCCTAGTCATCAACCCTGACTGCTCTATAGAAGGCCAGATCCTGAAGATGAAACTCAAAGAATGTAGTCACCTAATGAGAAGGAAGGACTCACTGTCCTTCCTTCTCATTAGGTGGCCAAAGTATTTGACTCGAGAAGAGCCTAATGCTGGGAAAGATGGAAAGCAAAAGAAAAAGGGGATGACAGAGAATGAGGTGGCTAGATGGAGTCACCGAAGCAGTCGGAGTGAGCTTGAATGGACTCCAGAAGATGGTAGAGGACAGGAAGGCCTGGAGGTCGTAATGGATCAGACATGACTTCGCAACTAACAACAACAAGTTTCAGTTGTGATAGGTCTTCACTGGTTCCTTCCACTTATCTGTTGAGGGAGAAAGGATGAAACACATCATCCCACTATAAAGTCCATCCCATCTTCTTACTCCATCTTAGCTCTTACTGAAAAATGTCCTCAAACAATTGTTAGCTATTAACCACATGTGAACCTCATAGATATATTTGGCTGTGCTTCTTTGTGGCCTCCATGCTAAGAAACAGTTCTGGAAAATTGGTCGGTTTTAACATGTTTAACAAGCTGAATAAGAATAGACCTGGAAGGGACCTTGGAGGTCTTCTAGTCCAACCCCCTGCTCAAGCATGAGATCCTATATCATATCAGACAAGTGGCTGTCCAGTCTCTTCTTAAAAGCCTCCAACGATGAAACACCCACAACTTCTGGAGGCAAGCTGTTCCACTGGTTAATTGTTCTCACTGTTCAGAAGTTTCTCCTTAATTCCAGGTTACTTCTCTCCTTAATTGATTTCTTTGGATAAGCTTCAGAAAACATATTTAGCTTGGTTTGGATGTAGTGGTAGAAACTGACCAAAGCTATAAGATCTGGTCCTTAGCTATAAAGGTGGCATATTGACACTTCTGTTTAATTATTTTAGGGATTTCCATTTAATCAAAATATTTTATCGATATTTGTGATTCTGTGGAATTGCATGCTTTGCTACTTCAGTGATTCTAAATTGACTGTTGTTTATTAGATAGCAATGCTATTTTGTGTGTGTGTAAGGACTTATAATTTGGGGTTGGATTTATGTTCTGGTATTTTTTTCCCCATTATGCTTTGCATTGATGGTTTATTACACGCCTTGTTGATGGATGCACAACTGCTGTTACTGGGAAAAAATAAATCTTCCGGTCATTAAATAATAGCTCACTATTATTAGAAATAGTAGAATAACAAAGTGGTTGAATGGACTTCACTAGGTTGCAACTTTTATTAATAACTAACTCCCAAGCTGCTTTCTTGATCTGTTTCTGTGAGAATTTCACTAAGAAAACTATCCTCAACTTAACAGAGAAAAATTATCTGTCCTAAAAGATTTTATATCCAGATAATGAATTCCCACGGTCTTTTAGGAGCTTCAGTCTTCGTCCCTGTCTTTTAAAAACAAATAAAAAACCCTCAGCATGGTTTTAAAAACAATTTGACAAAATATGATTGGGCATTTTAAACACAGTTTTGTATCTTATCTCCACTCACCTGTTGGGTCAAGGACAGCAAAAGTGTATATCTCTATTATATAGCTGCCAGAAACTAGGAAGAATGTCCATGTATGCTCAACTGGGAGATTAATGCTCAATAAGTAATCGTTTTCTGTGTTATTTAGATGCTCTTCTCCTGTAACCAGTTTCTGGACATAGAAGGACAGTTTGGAGATAAAATACAGAATGCTTTTTTTGTGTGTGTGTGTGTATTGTAAATACAACAGCCAATTCAGCTGTTAATGAAGAAGTGTATTTGTGAATATCCATATATTTACCTCTTCCCTCTAATGCAGTGTTTCTCAACCTTGTCAACTTGAAGATGTCTGGACTTCAACTCCCAGAATTCCCCAGCCAGTTGGTTAGGGAATTCTGGGAGTTGAAGTCCAGACATCTTCAAGTTGACAAGGTTGAGAAACACTGCTCTAATGTATATCTTTTTAGAATGTTAGCTCTCCTGATCACTTGCGAAACAAAATTCTGCTTTTGTAGAACCAACCGAATAGACTTTTCAGCATTCAACCATAAAAGAGTAGAGAGAAAAAAAGTCAATTCAGAATTCAGTTTCTCATGTTCCATTTCAAATTTCAGCAATGGGTCCCCTGCCCAGTTGCTACCATGGTGGGCGTGAACTAGTCAGCTTCCTGCACCACAGCTGGGGGCGGGGGAAGCATTTTTGCCTTCCCCAGGCTCTGGAGGCTTTCCTTGAGCCTCTGGGAGGGTGAAAACTGCCTCCCCAAGCTCTGGAGGCCCTCTGGAAACAGGCCCATTTCTGGCCTTCCAGAACTTCCAGGGGGCCCATTTCCCCCCTCCCCGAGCCTTCGCATGGGCCCTGCAATTACCTTGCATCCAAACTGGGCCACGTGGAGACTTCTGGGAAGGTTGGGGTGGGTAGGGTGGGGCCAGCCAGGGGTGGGATTTGGAGGTTCTCCAAACCGGCCATAACATTAGCTATGGGTTCTCCCGAACTTGGGTGAACCTGTAGCAACCTATCCCTGTTCCAGATGCATAAAGGCTCAATGCATTTGTTGATTCATCCAACAGAAAGGATCAGCAGCGGCAGTGGAGAAACTGGACAACAACAAGAGACCTTAGGAACCCTATGGCTAAAGGTAGACATAACCTTCTTCTGGGTTGTCCCAAAAGTGATTTTTCCAAATAGCAACTGGACTTTCTTGGAGTTTTTTTTTCCCTTGAGAAAAGAAGCTGAAGAAGCTTCTTGGAGGAAAAGTGAAACATTTCAAGAAAGAAAGAAAACACTAAAAAAGAAAGTCCAGTTACCTTTTGGAAAATCACCTTTGGGACAACCATGGTCTGGATGATTGAGAATCTTCATAGACTTCTTCTGGGTCAAGGTCTTTCTGTTAATTTTTTGCAGCCTAGGATACAGAGTTTTCACTTTCATGTTCAGCTTCCCTTTCCATTCCATTTCCTACTTAGCTGCAGAGCTAACCAGTTCATGTCCATCCTTAGAGCCAAACACCTTCGCAAGTCACGTTTGAAGAATGGATGATGTGATGTCAGCTCTTCTTTGTTTTGGAAAAGGAAGAATACGGTAATTTTCAGGGTGACAGATGGAAATGCTAGTTGTACTGCGTAGCTTCTTCTCTGGTAACACTGTATACTACTAACCAGATCATACAAAACATTTGCTAGACCTATTCTTGAATACAGCTCATTTGTCTGGAATCTGCACTGCATATTGGACATTAATACAATTGAGTGAGTCCAGAGGTATTTCACGAGAAGAGTCCTCCACTCCTCTGCTCACAACAGAATACCTTATGTCACCAGACTTGAAATTTTGGGATTTGACAATTTAGAACTACACTGCCTTTGGTCTGACCTAAGCGTAGTACATAAAATTATCTGCTATAACGTCCTACCTGTCAATGAATACTTCAGCTTCAACTACAACAATACACAAGCACACAATAGATACAAACTTAAGGTAAACCACTCCAAACTCTATTGCAGAAAATACGACTTCAGCAACAGAGTGTTCAATGCCTGGAATGCTTTACCTGACACTGTGGTTTCTTCCCCAAACCCCACAATTTTAACCTTAGACTGTCTACTGTCGACCTCACCCCATTCCTAAGAGGTCCGTAAGGGGCATGCATAAGCGTGCCTACCATCCCTGTCCTAATATTCCCTTTTATTCTTATCCATTTCCTGTATTCAAAATCATGTTTATATTTATATACAATACAATACAATACAATACAATACAATACAATAGCAGACTTGGAAGGGACCTTGGAGGTCTTCTAGTCCAACCCCCTGCCTAGGCAGGAACATATGTTAGGAATATATGTTATCTAATACATGCTTGACAAAACAAATAAATAAAATTAAAATAAAATAAATCCCCCCTTAGTCCTGGAAATTCATTGGGAGAGAGTCACACTTACTCTCTACCTAACCTACTCCTAGGTGTGTGTTGTGAGGAAAAAAGAGAGAGAGATCTTTGAACTTGATACTTCCAGAGAATTTGCAAACCAGCTTTTTTTGAAACCAGACTTAGATGGAAGCATAGTTGATTAAAAGGGATCACTGTGTTTGCATTGATGTTGATTTGTTTACATTTATGTTGATGAAAGATACTTCTTTTTAATTAGTAACCGATGCACATTTTCCATAGATTTAGTGCAGTTGAGAAATTCTAATAAGTAAATGAATAAATAAAAGTACGCGTCACCTTGTACTCTTGGAGAAAACATGAGATATAAAATATTTAAGAAATATGCTTGATTCCCTCCTTTCCTTGTTGATATGATTTCACGAGTCCTTAAAATAAAATACACAACCCCATTTTTATGGGTTGAAATCTGTTTCCTCCCCCCCTAACAAATGAAAATAATCCTCTCTCCAAGACAAATTAAAACATGTACAATTTATTTTTAATCCCTTCGTTCTATCATCATACTTACTTTTCTATAATAAAATCATAGTAGCTTTACTTTTTAATCAAATGTGGATTATCACAATGCCATTTACAAAGCCGAGAGGCTGACGGCATTAATATATTGTATAACTGTTGGTTTGTTTTCTATCTCTTCTTTGCGCTAAATAATTCTGGGAGGCCTAAACGTGTTAAATGCAAACATTAATAAATACATATGTTTGTTTTTTGTCTCCAATAGAGACATTTTTTTGTTCCCTGATTTTAAGATCCGCAAAAAAAATGAACATCTTCAACTCATAAAACCTTATAGTAGTTCTCATTTACTATAGACAGTAGAGACAAATTGATATCCAAAGAATCTGAGGATGCATTTTTCTAAAGTTGAGTAAAATTGTAAAATTTCTGGCAATTTTAAAGGGGGAATGGATCGAGAATCATTGAAATGTTTGCAGTATTATTTTTTATTAATTTGGTTTGACTTAACTTGGCTTTACTTACCTTGTTTCCCTGAAAATAAGACCTCCCTGGATAATAAGCCTAATCAGGCTTTTGAGTGCATGCGCTAAAATAGCCCTCCCCAAAAATAAGCCCTTCTCCAAAATATTGCAACATAGCAGCAGCCACGCTTGTCACCTCCCGCACCTCAAAAATAATAAGACCTCCCCAAAAATAGGGCCAAGTGCTTATTTTGGGGAGGTCAAGAGAAGATCTACCAAGCTGTTAAAAAAAAGTTAGCCAGAAAACAGAAATTATTAGCCAAACTCCCCAGATTCAGAAAAACTGAAGTTCATGACCTATCTGTTCTAAGGCACAAAGTAGAATGAAAACATCTTGAGCAGGGGTTCACTTACTTTCCCTGCCGGTTCACAAATGTGAGCACATGCACAAGCACTCTCACTTCACTTGCGCACGCCCTGTCCACACTCAAGCCTTCCATACATGCGTTTTGATCATGCATGTGGCTTGAAAACATGCCCAAATAGCATGGCATAGAGCCAGGATGGGTGAGCGACTTCCACTACCAGTTAGAGTGAACCGGTCTGAACCAGCTGAATACCACTTCTGATCTCGAAGGAAACACAGATATTCATCAATGTAAATATCTTGCATTGTTGCATTAATTCTCCTAAAGAAAACACTTCGTTGAAACCATTCTTTACTTTTTGCAAAGTTTTAATTTTGTTCAACTTTGTTGAAAAAGAAGCAAAGAAAGCATGGAGCAGTAAAAAAAAATGGTGTTCTGATTTGCGTAAAAACTTTCTACTAACGCTAAACTGCCAATGTAGACACTAGAATAGCAAAACCAATCGTATTAGGTCTTGAAGGAAGGACAAATAAATGAACTTCATGAATAACCTCAGATTCTGAAGTGCCAAAGAAGTCAACTAGCTTGTCTTTCAAATTTATTTTGGCCTGTCTATAGGTAACTAACTAAAACCGGAGATCTGTTTGGGAGAAAACTCTTAGTTTGAATGCAAGGATGTTCAATTAGTTTGAAGATAAAGAGCTATGACATGACATACCCTTGGAGGCCTTAAAACTTAAAATAGGGGTTTTCTAGGGTAAGTCTTTTTGTTGTCAGTGTTTTCAATATTACTAAAATTATCCACCCAAGTTATAAAGATTATTCTTTTTCAATTTGGAACTCCATACAAGCCATCTTCAAGTTTGATGTATCTTTCACTTGCTGCATTTTATTTCTGGGTAGGCCAGGCAAAACATGCTGAATGATAGCACTTTGTTTGGGGTAGTAGTTAATCACAGTCTTTTCCTGACTAATGATGTATTTGTAGCTTGGTGCAAATCCACAGCTAATGCTATTATGGGTTAAAATGCAGAAGAATCACCTTTCAAACTATAATTATATATATTTTATTTATAATACAAACTCTGGCTTCACCATCCCTCCAGTTCTACTTAATTCTCCATCAACAATATTTGCTCTCCACTTTTTCTTTAGACAAAAGATCTGAGTATCTAACGGTATGAAATGGGAAAATTCCAACCCTTTTTGTAAACTAACAACCTGAGAAGGTCGTCAAATCCCTCCTTCCCTTAAAACAGCAGATCAAACAGGATTCTTACACAGCAATAGATTTGGTTTTGGCCTTGACAATTTTCAGATAAACTTATCATATAAAGTTGTTACAAAAGTTACAATAAAATTTATTGCACCATCCTTGGCCTTCCTTTGCATTCTCTTATGACAACCGAGTATAGTAAATCACTGTTTTCCTTCATATTACAATGGCGCAATAAACTATATACAGATTTATGGAAGCCAGATGTTGAGTTCCGAACTGAAGTAAGTTTTAAACCAGAGTTACATCTTCAAGGCTGAGCTTACATTAACCCAACTCTTGGAATTTCTGTTTGGGGTTTTCAACTGTAGAATAGTTTGTAGGTATGTTTGCCCTAATCTGTAATCATCTGTTTCTGCAATCGCAGGTAGGAATAAGTTCCATTACACAAAAGATTGTAGGCTGATAATGTGAGCACTCTTAGTTTTTAACTGACTGGATTAAGCCTCACAGCGACAGTTGGAAGCGTGTATCCCATTTCTTCCGATTCATTCCTAAATGAATGAAATGATTATTTCTAAATGAATCATTTTATGAAGACAGAATACTGCGGACACTGATATTATGGCATCTGTCTTAGAAATCATTTCAGTGGATGCTTATCAACTTATCTTTTCTGCTGATTCGGGCAATATGATGTAGCTATTGTCTACTTCAAGACTAATTGCTTCATGTTAAATTCTGTTGAATTCACTGGCAACGACTTCCAGGTAAGTAGATCCACAACTGCCACAGAAAACAGTTTGGTGAGGCACTTATAGTGTACTTCCTTCCCTTATGATAAAACAGAGACGGCAGCGTTTCCACTGGGTTTATAACCCAAGCTCAATGCATTTGAAATTAAAATGCATTTGAAATTAAAATCCCAGTAAAGAAGTATCCAACCAGTTATCCTTGTTGCAGATTGGTGGAAATAACAAGGAGAAGACGAGCAATTTATTTCTCTGCGCCGAAAAAAACAAACACAGTTTTATTCCTGCTTATTAAAAATGAATGTTTGAGCCATGCTGAATATTTGTTTTAACGCAGGCAAGGGGGAAGGATTAAAATACCTTAATCAGGCAGGAGGAAAGAAAAAAGAAAAGAAAAAAAAGCTTTAGCCACTTGATTAGGGCAGATTTTCACCATCTGCTTCGACGTTCTTCAGGATCTACTCTGGCTGAACACTAATTTGTGCACTTCCTAGAAATTGAAATCTCTCAGCAAGCAAATTAACAAGAACAGGGATTCAGTCATAATGGCGCGTCTCCCCTTTTGTTTCGCTCTGGCAGATGGACAGGGGTGTGCTGAAATTGAATTCAGCTTTAATTGCATTGTGCCATTTAAAATTTTATCTGCTCCACAGATTCTGTTTACCACTCACAGGATTGCAAACCTTCGGCGTCGCTGCTTCTCTCCTCCTCATTTGAGCCCCAGCCAAGCCCCTATAGATCGGTGCGATGATGACTGGGTGATTATCCCCTGCTTTCACCTATGGGTGACTTGTTTTTAAACAACAAGAAGATCAAGTTGGGCTTTGCTTCCTTTTTGCGTTTGGAAGGGGGCAGGTTGAAATGAAGAAATTGCCAGAGTCTGTAACAATCTCCAGCAAGGGGGAATGTCAGGAAATCTAAGCCTTTCCCAACCTTTTTGGACCTCGGGGACTACTAAATTCATAATTTTAAATCCCGCGGACCACTAATATGACCTGCCTAATGGCTGGCTGGGTGGGCGTGGCTAGGTGGCCATGTGACTGGGTGGGTGTGGCCAACTCGATGTCACTCACGTCAAATGGCCCCTTGCCAGCCACTACTTGCCACTGCCCACCTGTCCGCCAGGGCTCCTTAGGGCCCCAACAGGAAGCAGTTGCTGGAGCTAAGCAGCCCCCATGAGAAAGAGTTGGCAAAAAAGCTGGCTCAGTTCAAATTGGATTATGACCGAGAAGGAGGCTCAGCAGAAGCATTTCACTGAGGACTATGAGCATAGGCTTTCCAAGCAGAGGGAAGACCTGCAGGAGTGAAAGGCCAGGTGCCAGTGCCTGGAGGCTTACTGGGCTGAGATGGTCAGCCAGTTCCAGGCCATGATGCAGTCCCACTGGAACGAGGCCATTTGGCACTTTGCCACCAGTGGCACTTCCCTCCAGCCTTTGCCCAAAGCCCACACAAAGAGGCTGAAACGGACCCCAAGTCAAAATTTCTGCCCCCCCTCCAATCTGCACAAAAAGACCCTGAAAGGGAGAGTCTCTGCAGAAACATGCATGTTCTTTGCATGTATCCAGCCCAAGGGCTGTAGTTTGAGAACTCTGATTTAGTGCAATGTAAAAAATGCAAACACATTTTCTGCAGGCCACCAAAATGTTCTTGCGGACTACCAGTGGTCCATGGACCACCAATTGGTGACTGCTGCTCTAGAAGCATACTTTGGATTGTTGGCTTTTCCATGGAGGCACCGTGCATTGCCAGTCATTAAATCTGTCCCCTTTAGCCACTGATGTCTGAATTTACCAGGTAATGCTTGGAATGAGTGAATAATTTGCACAATAAAGATTTTTCCAGGGATTCTGTCTTTCTTCAGGTTGCACAGAATGTCCTCGCTATTCTTTACTTAACCTGATACATTAAATATTACCAGATCTACTCATTAACTTGGTTATGGAAATTATCTCATTTAATTGATTTCTTTCTTCATTTTTTTTTTTTAAAAGCTTCCTCGTGGAACCAAAGATTAGTTGGTTCTAAAGCAGAAGCCTAAAATCCTCTCTTCCCAATGGCATGGAAACTAATTTTGAATGAACGTTTGTTATCCTTCTGTGCCTAATCTGAAGGCTGTTTGAAATGTGACTTTTTCATGCCTTGGTTCATGCATCAGTTTGTTAACTGTGAGTTCTATTTACTTGTCGATGTAATGGTTTGTATTCCTGAGCAATCCAGAGAAGCAAAGCTTTGCTCATAACTACAGTTCATAATTATAAAGATGTTGAGACTTTGGAAAATGTGCAGAGAAAGGCAACTAAAATGATTAAAGGCCTGGAGACTTAAACATATGAAGAAAGGTTGCTGGATTTGGGTTTGGCTAGTCTAGAGCAGGGATCAACACTCAAAGAGGCATTTGGACCTGTTTCCCACAGAAAAGAAAACACTGGGAGCCACAAAAGTCCTAACCGGAAGCCCCCCATTCAATTCTGGAGCTGACCGGAAGTTCGGTTCCCCCACCATAGAGTCTCCTCCTAGCTCGGCATACTTTTTCCTCTACCTGTCATAACCGAAAGCCCTATCAATTGCGGAGACAACTGGAAAACCCTCCCCTTACCATAGAGTCTTCTCCTGACACACTGTGCTTCTCTTCCCCCCCCCCACCGGAAGCTCCTCTCAAAATTGTGGCACCGACCAGTGAGGGAGCCACAGCAGAGGGAGGAAAGAGCCACATGTGGCTCCAGAGCTACAGTTTGCTGACCCCTGGTCTAGAGAAAAGAAGGACCGGGGGGGGGGGGATGATAGCAGTATTACAGTATTTGAGAGGCTGTCACAAAGAAGAGTGGGTCAAAGCACCAGAGGGCATGAAACAATGGATGGAAACTAATCAAGGAGAGAAGCAAGCTAGAATTAAGGAGAAACTTCCTAACAGTGAGAACAATTAACCACGGGAACAGTTTGCCTTCAGAAGTTCTGGTTGCTTCATCACTGGAGGTGTTCAAGAAGAGCCTGGACAGTCACTTGTCTGGAAGGGTATGGGGTATCCTGCTTGAGCAGAGGGTTGGACTAGATGACCTCCCAAGATCCCTTCCAGCTCTATTCTGAATTGAATTGTATTAATTCCAAACTAGATTAAACATTGCAAATCCTGATCTGTGCATACTTTATTTAATCTAGAAGTGATTTATTTAGTCATTTAAAACATTTTCATACTGCTGAGCTACAAAATTCAGCAAAGCAATGTACAAAAAGGAATACCAAACCAGGAGCATTTTCATCCTTTTAGAGCCATAAAATTTGCTTGCTAAGAAAGCAAATTGGTGGCATCTCAGTTTGGATGCTTTTCCTTGAACATGGCTTCAAATAACGATAAATATTAACAATCAGAGAATACAACTATATTAATTTATGACACTTTATGCCGGCCAACTCTCAACAACTCTGGGTGGCTCATAACAATTGTACAAATTGCAATAAAAACCATAAAAGTTGCAAGATCTCCTTTCACACACTGAAGATTCAAAAATGAAATCCAGCTAAATAGGATGAAAACCCCAAATATAATATCTAGCTAGTTTTCTTGAATGATACATATGTTTTGTAATAGATTCCTTGAAGGAGATTTCTCTCACAGTATAGCAATAGCACTTAGACTTATATACTTCTTTACAGTGCTTTACAGTCCTCTCTAAGCAGTTTACAGAGTCAGCACATTTTCCCCAACAATCTGGGTCCTCATTTTACCCACCTCAGAAGGATGGAAGGCTGAGTCAAACTTGAGCCTGGTGAGATTTGAACTGCCAAATTGCAGTCAGCTGGCAGTCAGCAGAAGTAGCTGCAGTACTGCACTCTAACCACTGCGCCACCATGGCTCATATATTTGGTGCTCCTTCCTCTCCCTTTAATTCAAATCTCTAATATATCTGGGTTTAATTTGAAGCCATGGTGGTTCTAAAGAGTTAAATTGAGAGTGGATCCTTAACTCAAATGTTGACATCAAAATGACACATTTTAGTAAAATTCAGCTTCTAAAGCCTCTTTTGATGGTCAATTTTGGTCAGTTGCAGTTAATGGAGCTTTCCGACAAGAATTTACTGGGTAGGACAAGAAGCAATGGGTGGAAACTAATAAAGGAGAGAAGTAACTTAGAACTAAGGAGAAATTTCCTGACACTTAGAATAATTTATCAATGGAACAACTTGCCTCCAGAAGTTGTGAATGCCCCAACACTGGATGTTTTTGAGAAGATGTTGGATATCCATTTGTCTGAAGTGGTGTAGGGTTTCCTGCCTAAGCAAGGGGTTGGACTAGACGACCTCCAAGGTCCCTTCCAGCTCTGTTATTCTAAATTCTAAAGAGAATCGGTGGATGACTTTCTCCCATGTTTGTAGCTCAGCTACTACATCTCAGCCCTTTGTCTCCTGCCTTTCAAGCCCAGTGTAGTCATGGCATTGCCCCATGTGGCAAATGGTGTAAGCTGTTGTAAAACTGTTTGTCTATGTGATTAAGACATTGCAACACCATTCAATTACTTTTTTAAAATTTAATTACGCTAGGAAGGGGGACAAAAGGAGAATAGTATAACAGAAAGTCTTGTGGCAGGAAATATGTAAAATGTAAATTGAAGAGCCGTGAAAATTTCATGCATTGGCAGTCTGATTTGTTCTTATTTCCAACTTGTTATGAAGAGTGGCTTCCTTAAATGCAGTAAAACAAGACGTAGGGGCGTTTAGTAATTACTGTGCTTCTACATCGGAATAATTACATACAGTGCGCATTTCGTAGCCACTGTGTGAAACCAGAATTCTTTGGGGCCCATATCAATTTTGTCTTTTCGACAGTGTAAATAAAGCTGAATCTTCAACTTTTAAATTAAAACTGATAACCTTGGGCAATCAGGGCTTTTATAAAAATAAAGAAGAGGAGGGGGGTTGTAAGCTTGCCTTGGAACAGGTTGTGTCTCTGAAATGCTTTTGGGACTAAAGAGATCAATTAAGTGTGTATAAACAAACAGTTGAAAAAAAAGCTACTAAAACAACAGAGGAGAAAGCTTTCTATTGGGCTCCAGGGGAGGAAAGTTTCATTAACTAGATCTGAAGTCCAATGGCCCTCTATAAACAGGCATTAATTAAAGAATGTAAAAAATAAAAGTTTCAGACCTTGCAATATGTTAATGATCATATGATTCAGGGTTTGGGAAGAGAGGTGCAGCAGAGGTCATAAAATAAGCATGAAGCATTTAATATGAGTGCTTGGCAGGGATTTCTGCAAATTAGTTGGTTATTTGCTGGTCCAAAGCAAATTAAGGTGATTTTGCTTCACTTGCTAATTTTTTATGTGCATGCTTGGCAAAATGTTTTTCACAAATGAATGAAGGTTATTGTTAATTGCATAATGAGAAATATTAACATATTTAAATAAGACAGGATCGGCTGTCAGGAGGTGCTAAACTTAAGTTTCACTTGATGGGCCTCTACAAATCTCCTGTACCATGACAAACCATAAAATACATTTGGTAAATATCTGAATGTATTTGCCTTCAAATTGGTAGTTTAAGCAATTTTGCTATTCTTCCGAGAAATGAGATTCCTGTTGAATTAAGTTTTTTTTTTACATGGCCATGTAAAAATTACTTTAGGAAAGAACTTCATTCTTTCAAATGATAGAGAATACTTGTAGTTCAGGTTCTAGATTTTGGCAATGGTTTGCTCTCTGAATTGTTTCAATTTAGTTTCTGAATGTTTTATTACCAGACTAGGTAACATGATCAATAGGATTTTCTTGTCCTATTTCTCTTTAGCTTATATATGTCAATCAACAAGAGAACCAATCCACTGATCAGAATTTATCAATGAAGACCGAGTGGAGCAAGTGGCCACTTTTAAGTTTCTGGGTGTTATGCAGAGGTGGTATTCAGCAGGTTCTGACCAGTTCTGGAGTACCAGTAATGGAAATTTTGAGTAGTTCGGAGAACCGGTAAATATCACCTCTGACTGGCCCCGCCCCCATCTATTCTCTGCCCCCCGAGTCCCAGCTGATTGGGAGGAAATAGGGATTTTGCAGTAACCTTCCCCTGGGGTGGGGAAGGAATGGAGATTTTACAGTATCCTTCACCTGCCATGGCCACCAAACCCACCCAGCCACTCCACGCCCACAGAACCGGTAGTAAAAAAAATTGAATCCTACTACTGGTGTTATCATAAAAGAGGACCTGATCTGGGGCCCTCACATTGCAGCACTGGTCAAAAGGGCCCAGAGAATATATTACCGGAGACTTCTCAGGAAACAACTGAATGAAAAATTGCAGGTGAGCTTCTACCGCTGCACCATTGAGAGTATTTTAACTTACTGCACCTGTGTATGGTTTGCCAATTGCCCAGTGGCAGATAGGACAGTGCTCCAGAGGGTCAACATCATTGCCCAGAGGATCATTGGTTGCCCTCTCCCCTCCTTGGAAGAGCTTTATAGCTCCCGCTGCCTTAAGAAAGTTCAAAACATTCTGAAAGATCCATCTCATCCTGGGCACCCTTTTTTTGAACTATTACCACCTGGCAGATGGTACAGGACAATAAAAACAAGGTCAAATAGGCTGAAAAACAGCTTCTATCCCAGAGCAGGAACTATATTGAATTCTACAATATAGTGCAATATTAATGCAATATCAGGTTTTCAATCTCAATTATAGAGCATGTGAAGGATGTGTCTTTGTGTTTTTATTTTTATAGTGATAATATACACTGAAGGCGGCATTTAATTTCATTGTACAATGTGCAGTGACAATAAACTAAGCTAAATTTAAATATAGCTCCAAATGAACAACCAATCACACAACCAACTGACCACACGGGCCCACAAGACATAGGTAAGCGAAAGAGGACAAGAAAACTCGGCTGATGGTGTTACCTAGCCTGGTAATGAAACGTTCAGAAACGAAATTGAAACAAGCTTGGAGAACAAACAAATGTCAAGAACTTCATTCTTTTCATTTTCCTGTATGGAATAATGTTTATTTTATTATTTCAATTCAGTTCTATTTACTATTATACTTAGTTCTATTCTTATGAATATATTCATGAACCCACATAGATGACATTTGGAGGTGGTGATAGCAACTAATGGGTTGAGAAGGAGATGGTGATTCAAATTTGGACGTTCCATAAGAAGATGAATAGAAGACAAAATCGTTGTCATCTCCTGTGGAAGAGATATTTTATTATTATTTGGGCAAACTGAGCCAGCTCTCAAGCTCCGTGTTTTGTAGTTGTCATTCCTTTCCAGTTCCTTGTCAAGCGGAGTTCGCTTCCTATGCATCAACAGGGCAGGGAGGATGAACATGGAACATGGAACATAGAACATCAGAGTTGGAAGGGACTAGAAGGGTCTTCTAGCCCAAACCTGTTTAAGTAGGAGATCCTATACCATTCCAGACAAATGGCAGTCCAGTCTCTTTTTGAAAGTCTCCAAAGATGGAGCACCTACAACTTCTGAAGGCAACCCATTCCATTGGTCGATTGCTCTCATGCTTAGGAAATTTCTCCTTAGTTCTAGGTTGCTTCTCTCCTTGGTTAGTTTCCACCCCTTGTTTTTTGTTTGTCTTGCCTTCTGTTGCTTTGGGAAATAGTTCGAACCCCCCTCCCCCATCTTCGTAGGATCCCTATAAAGGAGGAGAAAGATAGATTTGATGCTCCCTGTGAAGGTAAGGTAAGAGCCATATTTGTAAGGCCTGGGATACCTACCGAGGCAGGTAGGCAGGAAAATAACACCATCTGGTAAGAAAATTTATACGCTTCTGCATTTGTCACCATCTGTAGCACCCATGATCTTAGCCTAGTTAAAATTCAGCCAGAATACATTCGCTCGTATAAATGGATTACAAGACTTGCTTTTCTATTTGGCTGCCCCCTTCCTCCTATTGTCTTTCTTGCTGTTGAAGGGACTCTTGAAAATCACGTTTAATCTTATTTTCTAGTCTTATTTCTCATGCTACCGTAAGAAGCGCTGTAGTAAAACACAGCCTTCAGGAATGGAAGCCTGCTCAAGTTCTGATTTCTTTCTTTCTTTTTCTTTTCTCTCTTCCCCTCAAGAACCTTTCACACCTGACTCAAAATCTGTTCCAGGGGCTATTCACAATCTTTGGAACATTTATTTTAAAAAAAAATCAAATTCCTAGGAAGTTGATCATCCTTGGGTCTCTAAAGAGTGCAATCCATGGCTAGAAAGATAACATGGTTATCTCTACTTTTTGCAAACTACAGATGACAGAGATATAAAAGTTTTGGAAGAGTCTTAATTTAAAAGACATAGACACACACACACACACACACACACGCACGCACACACACACGGGCGCGCACACACACACACACACACACACACACACACACACACACAGAGGCAGATTGCTAGCTAGACATTCTTCAGGAACACACAAATTGTCCAGTTCAAAAGTTCTTCATGGTATTCTACTTAGTTTTTAAGCAATTTTCTTCCTTCCTTGTGTTTTGGGACATACCTTTGTTTACTTCCAGTATTGCAGGTATAGAGGTGGTCCTCGTCTTACGACCATGACTGAGCCCAAAAATTCTGTTGGTAAGCGAGACATATGTTGACCTTTCTTCCTCCGTTCACTTTGTTTCTTTCTTTCCCCCATTCACTTGTTCACTTTGCTAAGTGAATCACTGCAGTTAGTAAGGGGGCTATTAAGTGAATCTGGTATTTCCCTTGGCTTTGCCTTTCAGAAGGTCGCAAAAGGTTGATCATATGACCTCAGGACACTGCAACTGTCATAAATATAAGTCAGTTGCCAAGCGTCTGTATTTTGATCACATGACCCTGGGGTTACTGGGTATGTCATAAATGTAAGTCAACTTTTTTCAGTGCCATTGTAACTTTGAATGGTCACTGTTGAAAGTTGAGGATTACTTGTATTGTGAGGGAAAGTCTATTGCAAATTCATCAATGTTTTGCGTATGTCTCAAACTCAACCCCTCCAAGACCGAGTGGCTGTGGGTACCGGCACCTCGGTTCAGCCAGCTGACTCCATCGCTGGCCATAGGGGGTGAACAACTGTCCCCCGTGGAGCGGGCGCGCAATTTGGGTGTCCTCCTCGATGCCCGGCTGTCAATGGAGGACCATGTGGCAGCCGTGGCAAGGGGGGCGTTCCACCAGGTCCGCCTGGTGCGCCAATTGCGCCCCCTACTGGACCGGAGTGCCCTGCGCACGGTCACTCATGCGCTGGTGACGTCTCGCCTGGACTACTGCAATGCCCTCTACATGGGGCTTCCCTTGGGACGCATCCGGAGACTGCAGCTAGTTCAGAATGCAGCCGCGCGGGTTATTATGGGAAGTACACGTTACTCCCACGTAACACCTCTCCTGCGCGAGCTGCACTGGCTACCTGTGGCCTTTCGGGTGCGTTTCAAGGTATTGATCACCATCTTTAAAGCGCTCCATGGCATAGGACCTAGTTATCTGCAGGATCGCATCCTACCACACACGTCCCTGCGACCTATCCGCTCACACAGGGAGGGGCTCCTCCTGGTGCCGTCTGCTAGGCAATGCCAGCGGGCGACACCTAGGAGTAGATCCTTCTCTGTGATGGGCCCAACCCTCTGGAATGACCTCCCCCCAGACATTCGAACTACCACCGACCTCCGTTCCTTCCGGCAAAAGTTAAAGACTCACCTATTTCAATCAGCTGGCCTGGCACTTTCTTAGTTTTACCTCCCGGGGATTTATTCTATTTTAATTGGGTTTGGGGTTTTAATTGGGATGTTTTTAGGATTAGAATATATTTATTTCTTAGTACAGCCTATCTCCCCCTCCAAATGTATCTTAAATGTATTTTATTATTATGACTGATTTTATTTGTATTGACTGTACACCGCCCCGAGTCCCTTTCTGGGAGAGGGGCGGTCTAAAAATCTAATAAATAAATAAATAAATAAATGTCTAGTTTAATGAAAAGAAGGACTAGGGAAGTGGTTCTCAACCTTCCCCATGCCACAACCCTTTAATACAGTTCCTCATGTTGTGGTGACCCCCAACCATAAAACT
Organism: Natrix helvetica; assembly: GCF_964273705.1. Taxonomy (NCBI): domain Eukaryota; kingdom Metazoa; phylum Chordata; class Lepidosauria; order Squamata; family Natricidae; genus Natrix; species Natrix helvetica. The sequence continues at coordinate 12,113,476 of NC_138549.1, read as the reverse complement.
GGTGTCTCGGTTCCTAAGACCATCGAAAATATGTGTTTTCCAATAGTCTTAGGCGACCCCTGGGAAAGGGTCGTTCAACTCCCAAAGGGGTCCTGACCCACAGGTTGAGAACCACTGGACTGGGGGTGACATGATAGCAGTGTTCCAATATTTGTGGGGCTGCCACAAAGAAGAGGGGGTCAAGCTATTTGCCACAGCATCTGAAGGTAGGACAAGAAGTAATGGGTGGAAACTAATCAAGGAGAGAAGCAACCTAGAACTGAGGAGAAATTTCCTGACAGAACAGTTAATCAGTGGAATAACTTGCCTCCAGAAGTTGTGAATGCTCCAACATCAGAAACATCTTATTATACAGGCCAGATCAGAAATGGCGGGACTTCTTCTACAGTATTGCACATAGAAGAGATCAAGGATTCCATTTTTAGCAGTAGGAGTTCTCTTCTAAGATTTCTAACAAATTTTACAAGAAACATCCACTATCTCAGGGGTTGCCACAAAGAAGAAGGAATCAAGCAATTCTCCAAAGCACCTGAGGGCAGGATAAGAAGCGATGGATGGAAACAAATCAAAGAGAGAAGCAACCTAGAAGTAAGGAGAAATTTCCCGACAATTAGAACAATTGATCAGTGGAAGGATTTGCCTCCAGAGGTTGTGAATGCCCCAACACTGGAAGTTTTTAAAGAAAAGATTGGACAACTGTTGGTCTGAAATGGTATAGGGCTTCTTGCCTGAGCAGGGGGTTGGACTAGGAGACCTGCAAAGTCCCTTCCAACGCTGTTGTTCTGTATTCTGTTTTCCTACAAGTATAATAATTGAAAAGCAAAACCAGAACAGACTTTTGTCTGCGCCAAAGTTGTCTGGCTGTGGTTTTGAAAGCATCCGTTAAAACCAGAAGGATGCGGGAAGAGAAGATGCTGTTGACTCTGTCCTGTTCCTGCAGTTTTAGATGGACAGATTTCAGTGGAGAAATTTCATGACTCGGTAAAATGAGCAATGATGACATCTGTGGATGCAGGTCTGCTCATATCTTTGCCGAGCCTTTAGGGAAATAAATATCTCGGAACATTCGGTGAAGTGAAGCTCACTCAATAAATCAACCTGACACAGTAACACTTCTGGCACAGGAGTTTTCCTCTCCGCTGTGCACCACCTACCTCTCCACGTTCCTGAGCTACCAAATGGTATCTCCCCACAGGCCTCTAAATCAAATCGGTGCACATAAATACAGCGAGAATTTATTGGGAATTGGTTTTGTTTGGCAAAAACATTACTTATTAGATGAACGGAGATGATAATCCATTTTGACCCTTTAAGTACTGAACTATTTTAGACATCGCTCTCAGGGAAGCTGCCTGCTTAACTTTTCCAATAAATACTACAATAAATAAATAAATGAAAGGATTCATGCTGACCCACAGCAAGTACAGGTCTGCCTTTCTGCAGCTCATCTTGCTTTCTACATCTTTGTGATACTTTTTATTATGTGTCCGCAGCAGATAATTCAATGCAGAGAATAAAATTCGATGTAGAGAAAAGTAAAGTCTTACACTTAGGCAAGAAAAAACCCAAAGTAAAAGTACAGACTGGGTGAAACCAGGTTGAATTGCAGTAATTGTGTGAGGGATCTTGGAGTCTTAGTAGACAACCAGCTAAACATGAGCCAGCAATGTGTCACATCAGCCAAAAAAGCCAACGCAATCCTAAATTACATTAACAGAGAGATACAATCAAGATCAAGGAAGATACTAATACCACTCTATAAAGCCTTAGTAAGAACACACCTAGAATATCCAGTTTTGGTCACCACACTATACAAAAGATGTTGAGACTCTGGAAAAAGTGCAGAGAAGAGCAACCAAGATGATTAGGGGACCGGAGGCTAAAACATTACAATGAACGATTGCTAATACTTGGTATGGCTAGTCTAGTGAAGAGAAGGATCAGGGGAGACATGATGGCAGTGTTCCAGTATTTCAGGGGCTGCCACAGAGAGGAGGGGGTCAAGCTATTTTCCAAGGCACCTGAAAACCAGACAAGGAATAATGGATGGAAGCTGATCAAGGAGAGATTCAACCTAGAAATAAGGAGGGATTTTCTGACAGTGAGAACAATCAACCAATGGAACAGAAGTTGCCTTCAGAAGTTGTGGAAGCTTCATCACTGGAAGCTTTCAATAAGAGATTGAACTGCCATTTGTCAGAAATGGTGTAGGGTCTCCTACTTGGGCAGGGGATTGGAGTAGATGACCTACAAGGTCCCTTCCAACTCTGTTTATCTGTATAATCTGTAGATACATGTCTGCCTTTCTACAATTCAACTTACTCTCTCTTGGTAATATTTTTATCATTGTTTGTAGGGTTTTGGTTTTTTTTTTTTTTGCAATAGATCCTGTGTAAGTGGGTGGAAGAAAGTTCACAGCATGCCTGTTTCCCCCATGGAAAGGAATGGGACACAAAAACGCATGGCTGTAATTTCAGACTCAAGGAACCCCTAAGGTGAACACAGCTGATAGTTTCCTCACAACCGTCCCACCTTTTCTTGTGTTGAAAATAAAAATGGAATTTGTTGGGCCTTCTAGAGAAGAACGTAAGCTAGTCCACGACCACGAGCATTATCTCCGCCACGAGCAGAAAGTTCTTTCAGATGGATGGGTCGAGAACCTAGTTGGCTTCTCTTGAGCTTTAACTAACCTGAGATAAGACTAACAGAAGTCCTCCTAACAAGCTCAAGGGGAGAAAGGGTGATTCCTGAGAACCAGGAGTCACGCAACCAGCTCTGTGACAACTTAATGCCTCCCATCGAATTTGGGGCTAATGAACCTTAGCTAGTGACCTTTTGCTAGTGATGGATCGCATGTGCCAGAGCAAAGCTATAGACAAAATTACTGCCGTGTCAAAGCTCCTAACCAGGAACCTTATTTGTTTTTCTTCTAGTTAAAAAAAATAAAATAAAAGTCTGTTTCAAATCCTATTGGCCCCTTATCTCTGTTTATTCAGTTGTTTTTAATATCACGTCCTGAAAGAATTTCAATAGCGGCTTCATCATGAAGTCAAGCTTGCCTTTCACTATTTACATCTTCCAGATGGAGCAGCATATAAACACTCCCAGATATTTCTGGTAAGTAGTGTGTGTGTGTGTGTGTGTGTGTGTGTGTGTGTGTGTGTTGAAAGTACTTTATTTGTCCTTTTTCTGCATAAATAATCAAGGGTGTCAGATTTTATAGACTAATAAATTGGTATGCGGGGAGCGACTTTGAGTCTCTCAGGGCCTGCAATGTCACAGACCCCCAAAGAGGGGATTTTTTTTTTTTTGCTCTTTGGTTTTTGTGTTTTTTTTTCCCAGATTCTACAAAGTCAAGCTGGGGCTTTGAGAAATAGCCAGAGAATTGAATTGCATTGTTTGCCTGCCCAGAAGGCTAATTTGGTTGCCTGTTTGCCAGGAAGCAGCCTGATTTACATCTTTGCAAGCCTGTAAAGTCAGTCGTAAACTGTAGTGCAGGAGAAATGGCTGAAGGAAGAGTTAAAAATAATCAATGCCATATTGATTGCTAAAAAAAAAAAGACGAAAACAAGAAAACAGCAATTCTGTTGATGGGCTAAGCAGAGTTCGTTCGTGTGTGGAGGCCTTTTTGTATACCACATTTTTGGGACTATAAGACGCACCGGGGTATAAGATGCACCATGATTTTGAAGAGGTAAATTAAAAAAAAAAGTTTTTGCACTCCCAAACCCTCTGCATGCTTCCTTTTCTGCAAAAAAGGAGGGGCATGCAGAGCTTTGGGAGGCTTGTAGAGTGATCCTGCCCCCCAAAAAACTAGCAAAAAATGGCCCATTTTTTGCAAAAAGGGAGGCATGCAGAGACTTTGGGAGACTTGTAGAGTGCTCCTGGGGGCTGGGTGGGGGCAAAAATGGCCCATTTCACAAAAATGGCTCATTAGAGTCCATTTTTCCAAAGTGGGTGGGGTTTCAGTAGGCCAAAAATGCTGTATTCAATGTATAAGACACACTCAGATTTTCAGCCTCTTGGGGGGGGGGGGGCAAGGTGCATCTTATACTCTGAAAAATATGGTAATTTCACTTCAGTTATAAGCAGGATTCTCACTTGTATATATAGAAACCACTTTTGCCTTCTTTGTGTCTTATCAAGATTTTTAGTCATCCAGGTCATGGTTTGTCCCAAAGATGCTTTCTTTCAAAAGGCAACTGGACATTCTGGTTTTGCTTGAAGACATTTCACTTCTCATCCAAGAAGCTTCTTCAGTTCTGATTGAATGGTGGGAAATGGAAGGATTTATGCTCAGGAAGTCTACATTCTGGACAGAGAGGACTTCTGGTTTGAACGAAGGGTCAAAGAGGCATCTACAGTAAGATCGAACAGCTTTCTCTCAACAAAGGGGGATGAATATGACACCACCTATCTCCTGTTTACAACACAGTCCTTTCAGCAGTTCCAAGAAGGTTCTGCACCCATTTGCACTACTCAGGTGACCCTGAGAACACAGATAAACTTTCTAGTGAGCTGAATGATTCTCAGAAAGAGTGCTAACAAGCAGATGACTGCAAGGAATGTAAATCCTTCCAATCTCCACCATTCAGTCAGAACTGAAGAAGCTTCTTGGATGAGAAGCAAAATGTCTTCAAGCAAACCAAGAACGTCCAGTTGCCTTTTGAAATAAAGCATCTTTGGGTTTCACATGCTTTCCCTCAAGATGTGCAAGATAAGAGCTTATACCTTCTCTCTGCCTGTTCTTTGGAGAATCAGGAATTCAGAATTAGAGTAGTGAATATATTAAATGCTTATTTATTTTTAATCTCTGGGAAAATGTATCCAGATTATATGCAGTATTTCCATTCACACAGAATTACACTTTTAACCTGTTCAACCACCCTCTTATTTTCTACTTCTTTTTAATGGTTTTTTTTATCCACTTTTATCCAATTACACCTGTGTATCATAATTGTAGGGGTGGTTCAGTGGCTAAGATGCTGAGCTTGTCAATCAGAAATGTCGGCAGTTCGGCAGTTCGAATCCCTAGAGCCACGTAACGGAGTGAGTTCCCATTACGTGTCCCAGCTTCTGGCAACCTAGCAGTTCGAAAGCACGTAAATATGCAAGTAGAAAAATAGGGACCACCTTTGGTGGGAAGGTAACAGCGTTCCGTGCGCCTTCGGCATTTAGTCATGCCAGCCATATGACCATGGAGACATCTTCGGACAGCGTTGGCTCTTCGGCTTTGAAATGGAAATGAGCACCGCCCCCTAGAGTCGGGAATGACTAGCACATATGTGCGAGGAGAACCTTTACCTTTACCTATACCTATCATAATTGTATGTCTTTCTATTCAATAGAGAAATAGATGGGAAATATTTCTGCTGTGCTAAACCAAACCTATAAAATGAGACCTAAAACTCGAATTGGGCACGTTGAGAACAACGCTTTTCAAGACTAGAAGATTCATAAGGAGTGACATCCCCCCGATGAGTTAACTGACTTGTTCTGTCATTTCTGCAACCATGCCAGGGAAGATGTCTACAAGGGAAAAAAACCAGGACAACGTTAATCCAGAAATCAGATTTATGGTGATCGCATCATCTTTTGAGGATTTCTGAGACTAGATTAATTAATTAAACCCAGGAGATGTGCTTTGAACCCAAAACAAAGATATCGTGTTCTTAACATTCAGTTAAAGCATTCTTGGAACAATTAGTTGTTTCTGGGTTGATCATCTGAAACAAAAACCCCAGAACCATCTCTATTCTTCCCTTTTGACATTGTTCCATCCTTGTTCCCTATCTCACACATCTGTTGGTTTGCAGGACAAAAGAACAACAACCCTATACTCAGCTTCAGTCTATCTCCATTTGAGCTTCTATCATCTGGACCTACCTGATATGCATCCCTGGGTTAACTTTGCTGTGGAATTATGGGTGGAAGCTATGGGACATCTGACTGCCAGACTATATCTGACTCTCATCAGGAAATTAGGGAAGCAACAACTAATTGGAGTATCCCGTTTGGACTGGTATTCATTCTCTTCCTTTAATCTTTGCAGAGTTAGAGACCTAATTTAAGGGTTTGCTTTTCACTCTGTGAGGTGTAGATGCTATGTGAAGGTCTGCTCTTGGCTATATTTAAGTGGCATAAAGAGATAGAGGATTATTCGCTGCAGTCTGGTGGTTCGAATCCCTAGCGCTGCGTAATGGAGTGAGCTCCCATTACTTGTCCCAGCTTCTGCCAACCTAGCAGTTCAAAAGCACGTAAAAAATAGGGGCCTCCTTTGGTGAGAAGGTAACAGCGTTCCGTGCGCCTTTGCTATATAGTCATGCTTGCCACATGACCACGGAGACGTCTTTGGACAGCGCTGGCTCTTCGGCTTTGAAACGGAGATGAGCACTGCCCCCTTGAGTCAGGAACGACTAGCACATATGTTTTAGGGGAACCTTTACCTTTACCTAAAGAAGGGGTATCTCAGATTCTTCAGTTGAATGATCCCAGGTCTGTTGAAAAGCCCAAAGGCCTTTTTCAAAAGGCAACTGGACTCCCCCCCCCCCCTGAAGACATTTCACTTCTCATCCAAGAAGTTTCTTCAGTTCAGACTGAGACTCGGCATAGAGATCTGTTGCAAATGCACCTCTTTTGCTGCGACTGAGTTCCAGGAAACCTGTTCGCTGCTGCCATTGTTCAGAGACCACAAAGCATTCTTCAAGGGACATCAATAAGTCATATGTATTATTTATTTTCTTTGAGTCATAATTTGAAAGGAATGAAACCTACTCAAAATATCGAGCGCTGAATTGATTCCTGAAAGCAAGTTTTGCTGAGTGAAGTTTGAAGCTTACCAAAATGAAGTATTTAAGGCCAAAATATTTGAAATCGATATCAAGAAAGCCTCTGAAATGGGGGTTTCTTGCTACATTGCAACAAAGGGACTCAATAAGACAAATTAAAAAAATAGGGCATGAATGTGGATTTTGTACTCCTATTAGCAAGGGCAGTTTGTCATCGGAGACAGCTGATGTTTCACTGATAATAGCTTGGTTAACTTTGGTTTTTGGGTGTGCCCATTTTCTCCCAGATCTATGTACCGTGTGCTAATTGTCATTCATTTGTTACCACTTAGGTACATAATTTCCATAAATCTCAGGGTTTTTTCTGATGGTAAAGTCAGAAGGCACTAACATTTGTCACGGGAAGAGAAAGTACATGGATGTTATTTAGAAGTAACCTCCTGGTTGATGATTTTAGCAATAACAATAGCACTTAAACTTATAGAGGTAGTCGTTGACTTACACCAGTTCATTTAGCAGCCACTCAAAGTTACAACGGCGCTTTAAAAAAGTTATTTATGACCCCCTTTAACATGACTGGTGCACCATCCCTGTAGTCATGTGATCAAAATTCAAATGCTTGGCAACTTGAAGGACTTTTAGTCCAACCCTGTTCAAGCAGGAAGCCCTATACCATTTCAGACAAATGGTTGGCTCAAATATTTATAACATAATAACAGAGTTGAAAGGGACCTTGGAGATCATCTAGTCCAACCCAGTTCAAGCTGGAAATCCTATACCATTTCAGACAAATGGTGGTCCAATTTCTTCTTGAAGCCCTCCAGTGTTGGAGCATTCACAACTTCTGAAGGCAAGACGTTTCATTGATGAATAGAAGGAGGAGGAGGAGGAGGAGGAGGAGAAGGAGAAGGAGGAGAAGGAGGAGGAGGAGAAGAGTTGGAAGGGACTTAGGAGGTCTTCTAGTCCAACCCCCTGCTTAGGCAGGAAACCCTACACCACTTCAGACAAATGGTTATCCAACATCTTCTTAAAAACTTCAAGCGTTAGAGCATTTACAACTTCTGGAGGCAAGTTGTTTCACCGATGAATTGTTTTCACTGTCAGGAAATTTCTCCTTAGTTCTAGGTTGCTTCTCCCCTTGATTAATTTCCACCCATTGCTTCTTGTCCTGCCTTCAGGTGTTTTGGGGAATAGGTTGACCCCCTCTTCATTGTGGCAGGCCCTCTTAATTTAAGCAACAGCATGAAAACTTGTTTTTCACTCTGAGGGCAGAACCAAAGCAAGCAAGCAAGCTGTAGCTCGGGACAATGAAGGCAAAATGGTTTCTTTAATTAGTAACTTAGAAGTTACTAATTCATAAAGCTTTGACAGAAATAGCCACCACTTTCTGTATTGGGCTGAGATTTCTATCAGTGAAAGTTGAAATCGACCCTATTAAAAGATGTTTGTCAGAGCGACTGGCTTCATTTAAAAATGAGGAATGTCACTTTTTGTAACCGGATATAAATGATGGCTATTTTTGGAAAGAATTGAAGCGTTGGGAGACCATAATCAGAGGAAAACAAAATGGGGATTTGGTGGTGATGTAAGAAAGGAAACATTTTCCTTTGTAGTACACACTCAGATATATCACAAAGACTATTTGCATATGTAGAAAATCGGTGGCCTCCGGTCTCATTTCAGTGTCAGTGGGTTAAGCAGAGAAACAATAGCTTGCTTCCTGAAATAACCCACATTTTATCTCTTTTTGAAATGCCAGCTTTTCTTCCCTCTCCCTCCGCCCTCTCTTCTTTTGCATCTTTCTTTCTTCGCCTTCCTTTCTCTTCTTGACATCGTTCCTCTGTGAGAGAATTTGAAAGTTCCTCCTAAATGCTAACATTTGACCAAAAGCAGGAGGGGTGCCCTGTGCAAACGAGATGGGGAGGCCTTATTCTTGGCTTAGAAGGCAAAAAAGAGGAGGGAAAAAACTACATTTTGTTGAGTGGGAGTCTTAATTGCCTTTTGCTCTTTCATACAGTGACATACAATTCTATTCAAATTGCTTGGTTTTCCTGCTGGTACTGTGTTACATCCTAGAAGGCAAAATCCTCGCTCCAAGTTAGGGACAGACCTTTTTTTAAAAAATATCTATATTTTATAACAGGGGGCTGAAAATATTGTCTGGGCACCATTGGCGGTAATGACAAGTTAAATGCATTGAGCATTGATTTCTCGGTGTAATTTTTAAAGCACATTTCCTAATTGTGTTTCTCTAAGGCAGGGGTGTCCAAACTTGGGAACTTTAAGACTTGTGGACTTCAACTCCCAGAATTCCCCAGCCAGCGATGCTGGCTGGGGAATTCTGGGAGTTGAAGTCCACAAGTCTTAAAGTTCCCAAGTTTGGACACCCCTGCTCTAAGGTTTAGAAAACAAACTTTCACACCTCTTCATGTCAAAGATAATTAATTGTGAACAGTCTTCTTTAAAAGTTTGGGATGAATTAATCTCCAATGACGCTCATGTTACTGTATACTTGGCTATCTCCTTTAAAGTAACACCTTTGTGGTAACTTACCTCTTACAAGATTGTCTTTAAGGGTGATACCTCTCTTGCAGTGGCTGAATGGGACCCTTGCAAGTATCAATTATTAATGTATAAGGCGTTAGAGATTAGGAAAATCTAAATGTTTTCCTCACATCTCTTTAAATTCCCCTCCAGAATTCTCCAGCTCAGTGTTAATGTCATGCTAACACCTCCAGATGATCCTGTAGGAATATTAGTCACAGTTTCCAGGTTCCTTGGTCCAATTCTTACCTAATGCTTTTACAGGGTAAAATTACTAATGATGATTATAATGATAATCAATTAAACTTACATGGTGGCTACTTTGAGGTTTGTAGCGGACCTCAGAGTGACTGATTTTAAGAGTGAGAAATTGCTGAACTTACACACACCAAAAGGTTTCAGGCAATCTCAGAAGGTTTCAATACATACGTGTGTTTGTAACACATTGTATCTGTGAATTGATGAGGTAATGTGTTTCACATGTAATCTACATAATTAACCTATCCACTCTTTCCTTCCCCTCCAGTCTACCCCTCACCTCTTCCTAATTAAATCTCACATCAGTCTAGCTGCTTCCTTGTCCTGATGAAGTCAGCTGCTTCTCACCAAAAGTTAGGCCTCTTGATAAAATTGTAAGTCTGAAAAGGTGCTACAAGACCCTTTCTGATTTTTTTTTATTGTTCAAATGTTATTGATTTTAAAAGTTTTACAATGAAAAGGGATTGAAAATGTTAGATATTAGCATATATCGAGGCAAGTCTCCTCTCTGGTCCGCTGCTACAGCGGGAAACAGGTATCGTTCTGATTGGTCGAGGGGCGTACCCGATCTCTATAAAAGGGGAACCCTCCGACCACAGAGAAAGCTGGATCACTACTACTATTAATAAAGAGCTGATAAGTCACTCCGTGTCCGTAGTCTGTTCTCTCGTTGCCCAGATCTAAAATTGGCGACGAAGGTGGGATCGAGAGGCAGATAGGACGAAGAACGCTACCTCCAGAATCTCCGGATTTGATCCAGCCCAGGAATTCGGCAGAAATTCCGGCAGCCATCTCAGGTCACCGCAGCGCAGCAAATTCAAACGAAAGAAGATGGCGATGCACACTCCCCCCGCTCCATTCGACCCAGCGAACGACGAATGGGAAGCCTTCATGATTCGTTTCGAGTGTTTTCTCGAAGCAAACGAATACACGGGGATCACCGACGCCCGGAAGAAAAACATCTTCCTCGGCTACTGCGGGAAAGAAGTCTTCAACACGGCCAGAGACCTCACCGCGCCCACTCCAATACAGGCAGTATCATGGACGGCGTTGCAACAGGCTCTACAGACCCATTACGCGCCAAAACCTTCCCGCCATGTTTGCCGAAAGGAATTCAACACGCGGAACCAGAAGGCGGGAGAATCAATCAATCAATATGTTGCAGCCCTACGTAAAGCAGCAACTCACTGCGAGTTCAGGGATCTGGATGAGCACATCTTAGCGCAGCTCATCTGTGGGTTAAGAGACATTTCACTACAAAAGAAGCTGTTGGCAAACCCGAATTTAACCCTACAGATAGCGCTAAACGAAGCAAGAGCGTCAGAGTCAGCAGAGAAATCATCGGTAACCATACAACGAGGTTTCAGCGTAAACCAGCCAGCACCAAGGCAAACCAGAGTTCACTACGAGGACACAAGCCCCGACTATGAGGATCCCGAGTTCGAGGACAGTCACCTGATGCGGAGCAGTCACTTGAGGCCTGGGGGGAGACCCGGATCCCGTTTGCCGCCCTGCGCAAGCTGCGGAGGGAATCACCCCAGGTCTACTTGTAGGTTCAGGAACGTTGTTTGTTCGCACTGCAACAAACTTGGGCACATCGCATGAGTGTGCCGGAGCGGAGTCCCTGCCTTACGGCAGCCACCCATGTACCGCCAACAGAAGCCCAACCCAGGGGCTTGGCGAAATCAAAAAGGGCACCCAGAGAGAAATCCACAAGTGTTTACCCAGAGAGAAAATTCCCAAAGAGCTGAGCGAGCGTATCCCCAGAGAGATTACTCACAAGGAGCTGAGCGAGCGTATCCCCAGAGAGAATACACACAAAGAGCTGAAAGAGCGTTCTATCAAGACGCTCAACGAGAGTATTTTCAGGATATAGACGATGAGATAGAGTTGACCCAGAGAGAGGAATTGCGAACGTATCTCACAACAATAAGCCAGGTCTGCACCAAGCAGCCTAAAAAGCTGAAAGTCACAGTCCTCTTGGAGGGCTCACCTTGCGAGCTGGAAGTTGACACAGGATCATCCCTGACGATCATTTCATGGGCATCCATGAAACAGGCTATCCCTAGCCTCAAAAAGAGCCAACTACACATTCCAGACATCCTGCTACGAGACTACCAGGGGAACCGAGTCCCCATCGTCGGCCAAGGCACGTTCCAGATCCGTTTCAAGGACATCGTAGCCCAGCTGCCCGTGACCATCGCCAGCGCACCATTACAAAACCTCCTAGGACTGGATTGGTTCGAATCCTTGGGGCTAGAAGTCACCGGAATCAACGCCGTGGAAAACAGCAGCGCTGAACAGATTTTTAAGGAGTTCGAGGATGTGTTCAGCCCCGGTCTTGGTAAGTATGTGGGTAAACCAATATCATTCAATTTAGACCCCAAAGTGGCGCCAATCCGACTTAAACCGAGATGAGTGCCTTTTGCACTCCGCCCAAAAATAGATAAGGAAATAGATAAGTTAGTGGAGCAAGGAATCCTTGAGCCGGTGGATCACGCGCGCTGGGAAACACACATCGTGACCCAAGTCAAACCAGACGGATCAGTCCACATCTGCGCGGACTATAAATGCACAATTAATGTCGCGCTACAACAGAGCGCATATCCTGTGCCTGTAGTACAGCACTTATTGCACTCGTTGGGGCCAGGAAAGGTATTTGCTAAATTAGACATGGCACAAGCTTACCAGCAACTGCCAGTGGATAGCGCCACAGTGGAGGCCCAAACTATAGTGACGCATAGAGGAGCATTCAAATGCAACCGGCTACAATTCGGCGTGAGCATTGCCCCAGGATTGTTCCAGAGCGTCATGGAACGACTTTTGCAAGGGATACCGGGAGTCGTCCCCTATTTTGACGACATCTTGGTGTCCGCTGCAAACGAGGAGCAATTAAATAAAAGAGTCAGAACTGTTTTGGCCAGAATCAGAGAAAAGGGTCTCCACCTCAAAAAGGAAAAATGCCAAATTAACGTTCCTAGCGTAGAATTCCTGGGTTATAGAATCGATGGTCAGGGAATACACCCCACTTCAAAGAAAATTAAGGCGATCCAGGACGCCCCCACACCACGAAATCAGACCGAGTTGCAGGCCTTCCTCGGACTACTTAACTTCTACAGCATTTTTCTGAGGCAGAAGGCGACCGTTGCTGAGCCACTACACCGTCTACTCCAGAGGAACGCACCATGGAAATGGGGACGATCCGAAGCTGCAGCTTTCGCCAGAGTAAAGCGCCTGCTCACCACTGACTCACTGCTTGTCCAATACAGCCAGACCCTACCGCTGGTATTGAGCTGCGACGCATCACCCTTCGGAGTTGGAGCAGTCCTCAGCCACAGGATGCCCGACGGAAAAGAAGCACCCATCGCCTTCTACTCCAGGACTCTTTCATCGGCCGAGAGGAATTACAGCCAAATGGACAGGGAAGCGCTAGCTGCTGTAGCTGGAGTAAAACGTTTCCACGAATACCTCTACGGCCACGATTTTGAACTAATTACGGATCACAAACCGCTGTTGGGACTTTTGACCCATGTCAGGAATCGAGACCAGCACCCCCAGAAGCGCCCGCTACAGAATGGGAGAAACCTAAAGCACCCTGGTCGTGAATACACATCGACTTCGCAGGGCCATTCCAAGGTCAGACTTTCTTTATAGTTGTGGATGCATACTCGAAATGGCTAGAAGTAGTCCTAATGACTTCAACTACGGAAGAGGCAGTCATTAAGGTTCTACGGCGACTTTTCGCCACTCATGGCCTGCCCGACCTCCTGGTCTCCGATAACGGGCCCCAGTTCACGGCCATGCAATTTGAGACATATCTAGCAGGTCAGGGAATTCGGCACGCCCTCGTCGCGCCATTCCATCCGGCATCAAATGGACAGGCGGAGACAATGGTGCGATTCGCAAAAGAGGCCCTCGCTAGGATGGGTCCAGGTGATTGGCAAACACGCATTGATCATTACCTCTTAATTCAGCATATCACCCCAAGTGCAACGACGGGTAGGAGCCCCGCTGAACTACTCATGGGCCGCCGTCTACGGTCTCACCTGGACCGTTTTCACCCAAATTACTCTGCCACAGCTCCCCCAGACTCCACAAGCAAAATTCGGTCTTTTAGCATAGGGGATTCAGTATACGCCCACAACTATGCAGAGGGAACATTGTGGATGCCGGCAAAGATCATTGGCATCACGGGTCCACGATCGTATCTGCTGGAGCTGGAAGATGGGCGGAACTGGAAAAGGCACATCGATCAACTTCGGGGTCGCCTAGCACACTCAGACCTTCGAAACGAAGACGAGAGTTTCCTGCCAACAGAAAGTCAGCCACGCGAGAGCCCCATCATAGAGAACTACGACACCTGCGAACCCAGGTCGGAACAAGAGAGCGAGCACGAAGCAGAGCAAACCCCAGACAACGCAACCGAGCAGACTCCGGAACGCCCTAGCAACGAGGGCACGAAACCTTCCGAACATGAAACAGGAAAAGCATCCGATCCTGCAACCACTTCTAACCAACCAGAACTGCGACGCTCCTCCCGAGTAAGGCAAACCCCTTCATACCTAAAAGACTATGTTACCAACCGCAACGTTCCGTCTAGGAGGGGAGGGGTGTTAGATATTAGCATATATCGAGGCAAGTCTCCTCTCTGGTCCGCTGCTACAGCGGGAAACAGGTATCATTCTGATTGGTCGAGGGGCGTACCCGATCTCTATAAAAGGGGAACCCTCCGACCACAGAGAAAGCTGGATCACTACTACTATTAATAAAGAGCTGATAAGTCACTCCGTGTCCGTAGTCTGTTCTCTCGTTGCCCAGATCTAACAGAAACATACTGATGATTTTGTGTTAAACTCAAAACTGCTAATACCTATGTAAATGTTGATATTTTTCTATTTTTGTTTGTAAAAGTTGTGAGACCTGGGGGGGGCTTCTCCCCCCCTGCACGATGTAGCTGTCAAAATGTTCTACAACCTTATAATCCCTTGACCCTTTCTGATTTTTGAATTGGCTTTAGCAATTGATAGCAGGTCCTTCTGAGCTCTGTGTGCAAGGCTGAAATATTTATAATATAATAACAAAGTTGGAAGGGACCTTGGAGGTCTTCTAGTTCAACCCCTTGCTCAGGAAGGAAAACCTACACCACTTCAGACAAATGGATATCCAATAGCTTCTTTAAAACGTCCAGTGTTGGAGCATTCACAACTTCTGGAGGCAAGATTCATTGTTCTAACTGTCAGGAAATTTCTTCTTAGTTCTAAGTTGCTTCTCTCCTTGATTAGTTTCTACCCATTGCTTCTTGTCGTACCCTCAGGTGCTTTGGATAATAGCTTGACTCCCTCTTCTTTGTGGCAACCTCTGAAATATTGGAACACTGCTATCATGTCTCCCCTAGTCCTTCTTTTCTTTAGACTACACATACCCAGTTCCTGAAACTGTTCTTCATATGTTTTAGCCTCCAGTCCCCTAAACATCTTGGTTACTCTTCTCTGCACTCTTTCTAGTGTCCCAACATACTTTTACATCATGGCGACCAAAACTGGACGCAGTATTCCAAGTGTGGCCTTATGAAGGCATTATAAAGTGGTATTAACACTTCATTGTTTATTGTTGAAATAAAACTCACCAATCCCATTTAGTCACATGCTGTCATGAATTCTCCTTTCCACACCCACAGAAGACTTAAACCACTACAGTGTTGATAAAGATGACTGTTTTCATACTGCATGGCTATTGATTGATCAGCTGGGTTATAGGCAAAAACCAAAGTAGGATTTGCAGACTGGTTAGTGGTGCAGAGTATTCTCAATCAATTAATCATCAATCAATAAATCAATCAAATTTATATATCTCACCACTCTGGGTAACTATTATTTCCACACCATTTGAGATATTCATCTGGAGATATGGATGTGGACAAGCCATGTATCTCCATCACATAGGGCTTGTCCACGTACATGGTGAATTCCGCACTTACACTAATGGTTTTCATCATGGTAGAAACCTGTTTTGGAACAAAGTCATCAACTGTTTCACATATCTGTAGAAATAATACATTTTGTAAGGGACATGGTGACTCACGAGGTTAGGACGCTGGGTTGGATATTAGCAAGCTTGTGTTTGAGACCAAGTGCTACCGTAGGGGTGAGCTCTCATACTTCATTCCAGCTACTGGTGGGGTCATGAAAGGAGCCCTTAATTCGGTATCCCCCCAAGGGACGAAGATGTCCCTTGGGGACGATATGCCACCGACGAATCCTTTCAATCCAGAAGTGCCTCAGTGTTTCTGATATGAATGTGATATGATACATTTTGTCACTTAAACCAGTGGTCCCCAACCCCTGGACTGACAATGGTCCACAGCATGTCAGAAACTGGGCCACACAAATAAGTGAAACCTCATCCACAGGATGCAGGCAGCCCACGAAACCATGCCCACCCTCAATCCACGGAAAAACCTCTCTCCACAGAACTGGTCCCTGGTCCCCAAAAAGTTGGGGGCTGCTGACTCATAAGGATCACATTATTCCTTTTCTTTTTGTTGGGTGGAATCCAAATATTTATTTAGATATTTACATATGTACTAGTACAGTTTCAGATTCCTGATTATATATTGCCCTGGCTTATATCCCAACTAATAAATCAAGAGTCTGTTCAGAAGTTAATAATTGGAAAGAGATAAGACATGTTAATTTATCGACAAATGCAGCATTCTGCAATTTCCTGGAAGTTGACAATTTGCAATGGACTTGTTGGACCTGGGTAACTTGATTCTTGAAAGATCAATATGGCATTTATATAAGACTAGAAGGAATCTGGATTTAGCTTCTATTACAGTATTTGGTATTCCCGGGTAATGGACACAACACTGAGAGTTTAGAAAAAAAATATTCTGCTCCTTTTTTTGCAAACATTAAATTCGTATATGTTATATTGTTTCTCAATAAATGATGATTTGCATTTGGTGCAATTAACATTTTTCACACCTTCTTATTCAAAAGTGTTGTAATTTACTCCCTCGGGACAAATATTTGATCCTTACTGTCCTTTTATTTTTTCCCCCCTACATAACATTTCTAGCATGTCACACATATGTGCAGAACTCACTGTCAGCTGTAGTATCTTACTGGAACAGAAAGTAAGAAGATGTTGGATATCCATTTGTCTGAAGTAGTGTAGGGTTTCCTGTCTAAGCAGGGTGTTGGACTAGAAGACCTTCAAGGTCCCTTCCAACTCCGTTATTGTATTCTATTTTTTCTATTTTAAATACTGCATTTGTATTCTGTTTATCATACATAGATTTTTTGCTCATAGTACCGGAAAGTATAAAATTGAGAAGTGGCTGAGATATTAAAATCAAAATAAGAGAAGTGTTGGACCCTCGGGCTACAAATGTTTCTTTCCTTTGTTGTTTCCTTTCTAGAGGTGTTGTTAGTATTTGGGGGGAAAAAATCTTGGCTGATTGCATTGATGTTACTTTTGCTGATTCAGTTCCTTCAGCCCTTTTAAAACCTGGACATCCATGTATTAAGACTGGTGCTTATTAGAATTTTAATTTAATACCGAGCTCTAAGGTTTGGAATTAGGTTGCATCTAATGAGATGCTGTTTTATTTTATTTCTTTCCCATTTTCAAAGTTTTAAAGTGTCAACACCTTTGTTTAAAGTAGTTTACATCAAATGCGGTGGGAATTTTAATATATCAAGTCAAATTCTTTATTACTGGCTAGTGACCCAGATTTACTAAACAAAACCTACGGAGTGGGAGCTACAAAATAGAACCTCACACAATAAAACAGGAATGCGAGATTAAGACGATAAACACTCGTGTGTGTACGATTTTGCTATCAGCCATATAATATTCGTTTTAATGGAATAGGAATTGAAAATGAAGGTAGTTTGCTAAGTTTTGGAGAACTGGGAATGTGACTTTCACTTATTGTGTCCTTAGTCTGTGCATATATTTTGAAGTATTTCTGCTCCCTCCCTGCAAACATTTTAAAAATAGTATTTTTAAGGATAAGCTTAACTAGAGAGGGGATGATTGAATGGAAAGAGAAGTCAGAATAGGCCTAGCTTGTTCTAAAATCCACTTTTGTTTGGCTTTTTCAGGGACCCTCTGTTATTTTTTTTTTTTTTAAAAAAAATGCCTCACTCTTGATCAAAGAAATTAAAACAAGAAGGAAAAACTTTCTGTTCCTCCTTTCAACAAAGATTTGCCAGAGTGGAGGGATATCAAAAGATATCTATGGAAGGAAACCACATTTGGCTCGAGGGTTTTATCCAGATCCCCAATGTCATCTTGTGGGATGTGTGGGTGAAGGGCTTGAGGAATGTACTTTAGGTCAAGTTGAAAGCTTCATCTTTTGCTCTGCCAAGTGCCGGGATGTTGGCATGGATGTGGTGGTTTTGTATGATTGGATTTGAGTGGTCCATTTTTACATGCATTGGAGTGGTATGCAAATAATATAATAAATGCACTGATAATGTTACCTAGTTTGGTAATGAAACGTCTGCAAGAAAAACGCCAAGCTCCACCAAGCTGCAGGAAAGCCATCAAGCCCAGAGAGCACAAAGAACTCCATAATATAACAAGTATTGTAGAAAGATAGGGGCCCAGCTACAGATTTTTCTGGGAATGGAGGAGGCAGAACAGGAATTGTGCTATTTACCATTCCTCTGACCCATCATATTTTTCTCTCCTTCTAAGGAGGAAAGCCAAAATAGTCTATGATGGCAGAAATCAGAAAAAAAAGTCTCATATCCTCTTTTACAATTAACAAATTCAGTTTAAAAAGCCTGCATTTTTGTGATGTCAAGCACCGGGGAAATCAGGAGATCCAGACAATTCCATTGAGTATAAATATTATCTTTTGTTTTGCATGCTTAAGCTCTCTACAAGAATCTGAGCTACTAACGGTCAAAGCCATAGATAAGAGTCAAAGGAATTCAAGTGGGCTGGACTTAAATCTCTTGTGGGATTCATGCAGGAGTGGGATGCTGTGGTTGTTGTTGCCACTTCGTGCATGCATTTGCAGTTGACTGCGCGCATGCACAGAACCGGGGAACCGATTTGGGGCGTGGCTAGCCTGGGTCACTGGGTCAAAATACCACTACTGATTCACCTAAACCAGTGCGAACCGGTAGCAACCCACCTTTGGACTCATGACTGATGACATGTTTGACCCCTCCCTCGGGCTCAGCCTGGTCATCTCCTACCTCTGAGAGGCAACATTAATAAATTCGTGAGTTGGATTGGATTGGACTGGATTTATTGGATTTATATGCCGCCCTTCTCCCAAGGACTCAGGGCGGCGTACAGCATTAAAAAACACATAGTATAAAAGTTAAAAGGAAATTAGGAACAGTCCAAAAAACAAATCCAATTTATATAACACACTCACATTTTAAAAATTAAATAAAATTAACAGGCCAGGCCGGCTTGCTGGAAAAGCCAACTTTTTAGGGCGCGTCGGAAGGAGTTAGAAAAAGTGTTACCGGACTTCTGATTTTCTTCCATAACTTTTGCATCAAAGTTACAATTCGCTCTTATTTATTTCTCCAACTTGATTCTTGTTTCCATATTTACTACAGGTGGCCTAAAACTGATAGCTGAATGAACAGTTTCAGTGGACTAGGGAATTTCTGATGTTTTCCAAACAAAGGTTAATTGAATTGAAAGTCGTTCAAGCAATTTCCTCTTTGCATCCTGGGTAGATAAGAATACTGATTATACCAAATGGCATTCAACTGTAATTCAGAAAATAGCAGCATTCTGGGGCAAAAAAAGAAAAGAAAAAGGAATAGGTCAAGCCTAAACTGCCCGAGATTAAAAACAAAATTTAAATTAGTGTCAGGCATCTATGTATGTTTTGCTCTCACAGCAAAGCATTGGTTTGATGGAAAGTAATCTGTGCCAGAGACTGTGAGAAATAGATTGAAGAAGTGTAATTGATTGCGAAAATCCAGCATTCATTTCTTCTGGTGCTTAGAACTTCTTGTCATGGTGCAATGAAAAATGATTAGGGAATTAACTTAAGCTTGCTGAAATATGGAGATCTAAATTCCGTTCAGCTCTTTATTTCATGCTTATTTGTATTACGTCAATTGAGATCCTGTTGGGAACGGAGGACATCAGCAACAAAGTTCATTGCTACCAAAGAAAGAGTGCAGAGAAGAGCAACAAAGATGATTAGGGGACTTGAGGATAAAACATCTAAAGCGACGGTTGGTGAAACCGGATATGTCTAGTCTTATAAAAAGAAGGACTAGGGGAGACATGATAGCAGTGTTCCGATATTTCAGGGGCTGCCACAAAGAAGAGGGAGTCAAACTATTCTCCAAAGCACCTGAGGGTAGGACAAGAAGCAATGGGTGGAACCTAATCAAGGAGAGAAGCAATCTAGAACTAAGAAGAAATTTCCTGACAGAATAACTAATCAGTGGAACAGCTTGCCTCCAGAAGTTGTGAATGCTCCAATACTGGAAGTTTTTAAGAAGAGATTGGACAACCATTTGTCTGAAGTGGTGTAGGATTTCCTGCCTAAGCAGGGGGTTGGACTAGAAGACCTACTAGGTCCCTTCCAACTCTCCCCCTCCTCCTCCCCTCCTCCTCCTTCTTCCTTCTTCCTTCTTCCTTCTTCCTTCTTCCTTCTTCCTTCTTCCTTCCTCCTCCTCCTCCTCCTCCTCCTCCTCCTCCTCCTCCTCCTCCTCCTCCTCCTCCTCCTCCTCTCCTCCTCCTCCTCCTCCTCCTCCTCCTAAGGCTAGAGTAGAAACTTATGGAAGAGTGTATGGATAATGTCAAGAGCATCACCCTGCTCAATGCAAAAATCCACAATGGCAAATCTTCAATTGATGGCTAGTCACCTTCACTTAAAGCTTCTGAAGGAGAGTTTCCCTCTTCTTCAGATAATGGGTTCAATTGTTTTCTTTCAACATAGTTTGTTATTGAAGAGTGTTTTAACAAGATAAAAAACAACACAAATAGTATAAATAAAGAAAATGAGGAAGAATAGTGAACCATTGAGAAAGAAAACAAGAAGAAAGAAAAGATTATGAAGATTATGCCTTCCTTTTTGACAGTGGTTATGTAATCATTTTTACATACATTGGAGTGGCATGCAAATAGCATAATAAATGCACTGATAATGTTACCTAGTCTGGTAATGAAACGTCTGCAAGAAAACCACCAAGTTCCAAGAAAACCACCAAGTGACATAATCATTTCCTTCTTTCTATAAGCTACCCTTTTCTAATCTTCAAATCCATAAATCACGAATTCATTTTTCTCCTTCCTCCCCCCAAAAGTCCATAAGGGGTTTCCAGTCACTGATGAATGTAGTTGTTTATCTTTCTCTAATCAAACAACTTAATTTTGCTGCCTCTACTAGTTCTGTCATCCTCACTAACCATTGCCCCAATCTTCTACAATGCTTCTGGGAATTTCAGAATGTTTACATTTTTCTGCATATAATAGTCACACAGCAGTAATCGTGTGTAGGAATAATCTTCCATAACTCTTTTCTAATTGTCTGTCTATTAATCCCAGCAAAATAAAATAAAATAAAAATGTTCCAGTTTCAATTGAATTTTAATCTTCAAATATTTGGCTTTTTTTTTTTTTACAACTCCATCAAGCATAATAAAATGACCTTTCCCACATTCCCAACATAACTTTGATGTCCCTTTATGCATTGTAGGGAAGTTTTCTGGAGTCATGTGTCATGGTACTTCATTCTATAAAAAATATCTTTTAAGCTGTCATATAATGTCACCATTGCTTTAACCACATATTTTCCCACTCTTCCATCAATAGATTATGTCCAAAATTTATCATGCAGTTTTTCACTTGCTCTTTTTCCATTTCAAATTTTTGGTAAAAGTTTATACATTTCAAGAATTAGTTGCTCATCGTTTGTTCACCTTTAAATTCTGTCTTCTGCTTCTTAATTTCAAATGACCTATTATCCTCATTACATGTTTTCTTAACTGCATTAAAAAAAAAACCATTGAAAACTAAGTCCCTCTGCAATCAATTGTTTTCTTGATTTTCTCTTATATTCTCCATGTTCCTGTTCTTATATTCTCCATGTTCCTGTTCTAACCACTTTACTTTCAATTGCTTTTGTTTTGTTTTTCTAACTTTATTTTAGAATACCATGTAAGAGCAGTGGGATGACCTAGTGGTGAAGACACCCATCTCCCACTCAGAAGGTTGAGAGGTCAATTCTAGGTAGCGGCAGATGTTTCTCTTCTAGGATACAAAGAAAAAAATCTGCTGTGAACTCCACATAGACGTCAGGAAGGGAATCTGGCCAGTAAATGCTCAGCTCCATCCAGTTGCCCTGATTCTACTCCGAATTAAGGGTTCACACAATCGTAAATATGAAGGTTTTTTATTTTTTATAACTCAATGTATTCTCTGCCCATTTTGATAGTTTATCAAGATAAGTTTGAGTTTTATCTATGTACCCTAAGGAATTATAGTAGCTTTCCCACCCAGTGTTGGGATCTCTGCAGGCAGCCTTCCTACTTTTTCCTACAGATTATTAATAAAAATGTTGAAGGATAGAAGCCCCAGGATTTAATTTTGTGGTACATTACTTAATACTTCAGTTTAATGAATACTTGTTGAAGAGAAGTTCTTGAATAGGTTTTTGGGGACCAAATCTTGCATCCACTTAATTATTAATATCATCCGTTCCACACTTAATGAGTTTGCTAATCAAAACACCATAGGGTGTTTTCTCTCATGCTTTGTGGAAATCAAGATAGGTTACATAGACAGCATTATCTGAAGAAGTTCTTCTGTCAAAAAAGTAAGCTAGAATGGAATAGCAAAGCTTGTTCTTGGCACACCCAGGTTGTCTTGGACT
This sequence comes from Natrix helvetica, assembly GCF_964273705.1. Taxonomy (NCBI): domain Eukaryota; kingdom Metazoa; phylum Chordata; class Lepidosauria; order Squamata; family Natricidae; genus Natrix; species Natrix helvetica. The sequence goes on along the minus strand of NC_138549.1, from coordinate 12,091,012 downwards.
AACCCCCACCTGTTTTCAAGGTTTTGTGTCAATCTCTGTAGCCTCTATCCTAGAATTTATCAGATGCCAACTTCAGACAGATGGGTGAGATGATCCCTGCTTGTCTTGTTCTATCTTTTTGAAGAAAGGGACAACTTCTCACTTCTTCAGTCATCCTTCATTTCTCCAGGATTTGTAAAAGGCTCTGTCAGATAAGTCCATTGCATCCTCAGTTGCCCCCCCCCCCCCCCGAACATATATTCTCTTTTCAAAGAAGATTAAGCCAAAATACAAGTTGCTTAGTTCTGTCTTTCCTTTGTTACCTGTTAGCACCAGCTGGGCTTCATTAAGCAAGTTGTATACAGATTCTTTTCTTTTGATTCGGAATCTCTCTGAAGAAGCACCTTGTGTTCTTAGCAGCTATAGCCAACTTAGTTTCCTTCTGAACTTTATTTTTTCCTCGGCTGCATAATGACCGATCCAGCAAAAGGGACAGACAGCCCAGTTCATGCCAATTACTTATTTACTAACCAGACGTGGGATTCAAAAATTTTAACAACCAGCCATGCTAGGCGTGGCCTACTTGGTCTCCTGCATCATGGTGGGGTGGAGTGTTTTCACCCTCCCCAGGCTCCGGATGCTTTTACTGAGCATCCGGGAGGGCAAAAATGCCCTCCCCCAGACTATGGAGGCACTCCGGAGGCGCTCCGGAGGCTGGAAACAAGTCTTTAACCCATTTTTCATCCTCTCCAGACTCCAGAGGGTTTTTTTGAGTCTCTGGGAGAACAAAAATGTCCTCCCCCATGCTTCTGGAGGCTGGAAATGTGCCCATTTCTGGACTTCTGGGAGGCCCGTTTTTTGCCTCTCAGAGCCTCTGTGCAGGCCCTGCACTTACCTGGCATCCAAAATGGGCCATGTGGAGATTCCTGAGATGGGAGGAGTGGATGGGCATGGCCAGCCAGTCCTTGCAACTACCGGTTCAGTGAATCAGATGTAAAATTAGCATGCCGAACCAGCTGAATCCTTCCCCTGTTACTAACATCTTTCTATTTATTAGCCGTTTGGGATAGCTGATGCAGTCCAACAGTATAGGTAGTCCTCAATTTATGACCATAACTGAGCTCAGAATGTATGTTGCTAGGTGAGAAATTTCTTAAGTGAGTTTTGCCCCATATTGCAACTTTGCGTGCCACATTGGTTAAGTGAATCACTGCAGTTGTTAAATTAATAACACGGTTGTTAAGTGAATTTGGTTTCCCCATTGACTTTGCTTGTCCAAGGTTGCAAAAGGGGATCACATGACTCCGGGACAGAGCAACCGTCATAAATGTGAGTCATAATAGCAATAGCACTTAGACTTATATGCTGTTTTACAGTGCTTTTACAGCCCTCTCTACGCGGTTTACAGAATCATCCTCTTGTCCCCAACAATCTGGATCCTCCTTTTACCCACCTCAGAAGGATGGAAGGCTGAGTCAACCTTGAGCCTGGTGGGATTTGAATGCCAAATTGCAGGCAGCTGTCAATAAGCAGAAGTAGCCTGCAGTACTGCATTCTGTGCCACCGCAGCTGCCAAGCATTTGAATTTTGTTCATATGACAATGGGGATGCGGCAATGGTCATAAGTGTGAAAATGATCATAAGTCACTTTTTTGTTACTTTGAATTGTCACTAAATGGAACTGTGGTAAGTTGAGGACTACCTATATCTAGTTGAAAACAAGCTCTTTCCACTTGAGCAAAAAACGAAACGGCCCACACAGCAGAGAAACAAACAAATAAAAAAATATCAACTCCAAAGTGACAAGATGATTTTGGAAAATTCAAATGGTTGTTCAATCCCCTTCCCTTCCCTTCTCTGGAAAACATTTAGTGTTATGTTGCAATATTATTTTTAAGAATGAAGTTACCTTTATTTATTATTTCTTCGCACTTCTAGACCGCCCCCTCTCCCAAAAGGGACTGTTTTGCTATGTTCGCTTCTACCTAAGAAGTCCTAAAAGTATTTCAGGAATTGGGCTGGTTGAAAAGAATACATTTTCTGTAACTTTTTAGTACAGCTCTCTCTCTTCCTTATTTGGGGGTACGTCACATACATGCTGCAATGTTTGGAAACCAGAAAGAATGCATTTTGAGTTGTTTGTGAAAAGAGATTGGGCATTCGCATGAAGCCACATGCATTAACTTTCAGGTGCCACAGTTCTGGAAATCTATCAGGAAAAAGCAGAACCGAATGTCTGTGAAAGCTAACTTAAGCATAGCTTGAGACTACAGAGAAAGATTGCTGAATCTATTTATAGTCCAAACTATTTAGAGGGAAAAGTACATGTTATTTGTGTAGCATTTTCATTGGTTTACCCCAAAGAGATATACTAGATGATAATAAAGTAATAAAAGATTGTTTTCACAGCTGTTTGTCTTTGATTACAGACTTCTTTGAAGTATGGCAATAAGACAGACTTTGAACCTGGAGAGAGATCAAATAATGAATTGTTCTGCTTTGTGAAGCTTAAGAAGGGGTTTTATTGTTAAAACATACAGTGAAACATATTTTTTTTCCTAAGAGTTAAATAATGGTTGAAAGTACTATGAGATCATTACAGATGGACTAGATTAAAAGGCTGGAGGCCAAATTTACAAACGGCTGAAGAAAAAAAAAGAATATAAAGTTTTCGGTTGCTAAATATTTTTGTTTACTCTCGAGTCAAGGAGCCGATACTTTACATGCTTTGCAAGAATTTTTATTTTATTCTTACTCCCTTGAAGTTTTTTTTTTTAAAGTGGCTCTAATTCCATGGTGGCTTTGCCCTTTAGAAAGTGCATGTAGGTGTAGCTGAGCTGTAAATGTTAAAGCAGAAGTGGACAGTCTCTTGTCTTCCAGATGTTTTGAAGGCAATTCTCAACAACCCAAGCAAATGTCTTGCATTACAAAAATTTCATGTTGTCATCAAAGCAGGAAGACAAATATAGTATTTCATTTCATTCTCTCTGGGGTCCCATTGTTTTAGCGTGGCCAAGATTCTACAAAGCTAAGGATTTAATCTCAAAGCGATTAAATTAATGGCATGCAATGGCATGCAACCATAAGGAAGATTTTTCTTGAGGTCCTTGTTTCATTAATTTGTCTCCAGTACAGTCATTCATACAGGCTGTGAAAGTTGGACCATAAGAAAGGCTGAGTGCCGAAGAATTGAGACTTTTGAACTATGGTGCTGGAGAAGACTCCTGCAAGTCCCTTGGTCTGCAAGGCAATCAAACCGGCCAGTCCAAGAGGAGATCAACCCTGACTGCTCTTTAGAAGGCCAGATCCTGAGTATGAAACTGAAATACTTTGGCCACCTAATGAGAAGGAAGGACTCGCTGGAGAAGAGCCTAATGCTGGGAAAGATTGAGGGCAAAAGAAGAAGGGGACAGCAGAGAATGAGGTGGCTGGATGGAGTCACTGAAGCAGTAGGAGTGAGCTTAAATGGACTCCAGAAGATGGTAGAGGACAGGAAGGCCTGGAGGAACATTGTCCATGGGGTTGCGATGGGTCTGACATGATTTTGCAAGTAACAATGACAACAGTCATTCATAATCTTAATGCAGAAAATATACATACATACATACATACATACATACATACATACATACATACATGTGTGTGTGTCTGTTTTTGAGATGGTTAGATTTTGTGACTTTTTGTAACCTTATTAATACAGAATAAAGCATTATTCTTGTGCTAGGCCAAAATGAAAGGTAGTTTATGGGCTGTTGTTCTAATGCCTAGCACTAAGTAGCTTTTCAAATTTGCATTTCATGATAGCTTCTTTAGGGTTTTTTTTAGGCTGAAAAGGAAGATTTCTTTTTTTTTTTTTAAAAAAAGTGAATACTTTCAAGTTTATGACTATACAGCTTAAGAAGGCAGACAAATCTCACCTTGGTGTATGTGTTGTATGCATCCCCACATCCCCTATTCTAGACATAAGTACCCTATAACTATTGTATTATTTAAAACAAACTTTTTCTGATAAATGTTTCAAGCGATGGTTTCGAGAGCCGCATCGGAGAGAGACAAAGGAATATTGTAACTTTGGAGGGTTTCTTTTCTTTTTTTATGATGATGAAGGTGTGTTTCAAGAGATGTCACTTTGATATTTTTACATTATGTCCTACATTTGTCAGCTAAAACCAGGATATTGCCTCAATGAGAAAAAAGCATGTTCTGCAGTTGTCAGAAGGCAGTAAGTAATGATTAAAATAGCAGTGTGAAATGCTAGGAGATTAAAGTGATGCTAATGATAAGTGAGAGAAGAAAAGGGCAAGCTATATTTTAATCCTCGAGAGAATGGTTAATGACTTCTATTGCCTGAGATTAAACTAAACCTGTCTCATCAGCTTTTTCTGGCTGGTGGAAAAAAAAAAGCTCTATGCACTTTAATTTATTAAAGTCTTTTAAGGAAGCACATTGATCCACAGAGGTTAAACTTTAAAAAACTGTGCAAAACAGACACCCGAAAATGCTTGAACCAAAAAAAAAAAAAGATATGTTTCTTTGTGGCTTTTCACCAGAAACAGAGGTTTTGTAAAGACTTCATTCTCCATGGCTTGGAGCATTTAATTAAGGGACATTAATTACTTAAAGAGTCTGCCTCTCTTTAAAGAGGACTTGAGTATTAACATTTTTTCCTCCTTTTCCTGCCGAGTAACTAGCAAGTGTACCAATGTGAAAAAACAAAATAAAACAAGAGACCATCATGTCAAGATTTCATTGCTAATGGCCATTGGTTCTCTTCCACATTTGTTGTTTTTCAAATTTGTCATGCTTTTCAAAGGCATAATGAATCCAATACTCTTTCATCAATTGCAAATTTAGCACACCCAACTCTTCCGTGTTGTCTTCTTTTAAAATGTGTGTGTATGTTTGCGTTTGTGTGTGTGTGTGTGTTATCATTCACACACAACTACATATATCACGTGTATAAATACAAATATCATACAGGGACAGGGTGGCTCAGTGGCTAAGACACCAAGCATGTTGATCAGAAAGGTTGGCAGTCTGGCGGTTCAAATCCCTAGTGCCATGTAACGGAGTGAGCTCCCATTACTTGTCCCAGCTTCTGCCTACCTAGCAATTCAAAGGCATGTAAAAATGCAAGTAGAAAAATAGGAACCACCTTTGGTGGGAAGGTAGCAGCGTTCCATGCGCCTTCAGAGTTTAGTCATGTCGGTCACATGACCATAGAGATATCTTCAGACAGTGCTGGCACTTCAGCTTTGAAACGGAGATGAGCACTGCCCCCTAGAGTCAGGAATAACTAGCACATATGTGCGAGAGGAACTTTTACCTTTATTATCATAAACTTTCCATTAAAAGTAATCCCAAAACAGGATATACCGGTATGAAGGCATTGCAGAGGGTATTTATATCTTACTAATATAATGTCATATGATAATAAAGTATATATATCAGCTAGGTTCTAAGCTGCAGAAATGAATTGTAGCAGACATGGATCTGTGGGTGGGAGGCCCCATTGAGAAAGTAGGGAAGGTTTCTATTAGCTGAATATCAATGGAGAGTCTTAGTCAATTAAGTCACAGTTGTCCTAAAGGTGCTTTCCCCAAAGGAAATGAAGACATTTCGCTTCTCCTCCAAAAAGCTTCTTCAGTTCTGACTGAATGGTGGAGGAATCCTTCCATCTTTCCATCCTCCAATGACGTGCGGTGAGGTTTATGGCTGGTGAGGCTGGTGACGTCATCAGGAAGGCGGAGAATGGGACCACATGTGCTGGAGGCTGAGGCTGCCTCAGCCTCCAGCACACGTGATCCCATTCCCCACCTTCCTGAGCGTGCTCCACCGGCTCGCGCTCCACAGTCCTCAAAAGCGACTGGGGAACGACGAGAACCTTCCTGCCTCTGCTGGACTTTGCGCAAGTCCAGCACAGGCAGGAAGGTTCTCATCATTCCCCAGTCGCTTTCGTGGCTTCGTCATCCGGGAGCGCCGACAACATTTCTGCCTCCGCACCTCCCGGGCGCGGCCGGACAGATGTATATAATATTATAATATTATATATTATATATTATAACACACACACACACACACACACACACACACACATATTATAATATTATATACTATTATTTCATGAAGAGGGGAGGCTCTGCCTCCCTTGCCTCCCCTGACCGCACGTCCCTGCCATCCTGCCATCCTGCCATCCTCCACCATTCACTCAGGACTGAAGAAGCGAAACATCTTTAAAAAGTCTAGTTGCCTTTTGCAAAAGTGCCATTGGGATTTCTACTAGCCGGTTTCTGGTCAGGGTATGGATCCACCAATAAGAACTACTGATAAGTCCTCAACTTAAAACAATTCACTTAATAAGTTACAACAGCACTGAAAAAAGGGACTTGTGGCCGTTTTTCACGCTTAGCGACTGTTGCAGCATTCCCCCACAATCATATGATCAAAATTGAGATGCTTGGCCACTGCGATGTACTTATGACGGTTGCAGTGTCCCGGGGTCACGTGATCCTCTTTTAGTGACCTTCTGACAAAGCCAAGCCAAAGGGGGAGACCGATTCACTTAACAGCCATGTTCCTCACTTAACAGCTGCAGCGATTCACTTAGCAAACATGGCCAGAAAGATTGTAAAATGGGGCAAAACTCACCTACCAAGTGTCGCAGTGGAGATCTGGGGGCCGAATTCTGGTCGTAAGTTGAGGACTACCTGCAGTGATAGAAGAGGGGGTGACATGTTGTTGCTGGGGTGGCTGTTATATTATGTGGCTGCTGGGGGTTTGCACATGTTCGGCCGATCCTCTAGCTAGGATTCTGCCCAGTTCGGCGAACCCCCAAATGCCACCTCCGGCTGGCCATGCCCATCCTGCCCCTCCCAGGAGTTTCCACGCCGCCCATTCATCATGCCAAGTGCAGGTCCCACGTGGAGGCTCGGGGAGAGAGGGGGAAACGGGCTTGCTGGAGGTTTCGGAAGTCTGGATACAGGCCTGTGTCCAGCCTGTGGAAGGCCTCTGGAGCCCGGGGGAAGTAGTTTTTCCCCTCCCAGAGACTCAAAGCCCCTGGAGCCTGGGGAAGGTGAAAAACACCCTTCCACTCGCTGTGGTGCAGGAGGCCGACTAGGCCACGCCCACTATGTCCATACCCACCCCATCAACGGGGCTGCAAACACGTTGCTGCAATTTTTGAAGCCCAAAAATCCTAGCATGTTTATATTCCTACCTGAAGTAAAAGCCGCCTCTGGACAAGAGGGCAGAATGAATCCATTTGGGGAGTGGCATCGTCTGTTAAATTGTTCAAAAGTTTTTGCCCCTTGGAGCTGCAACTGACTGCAAGCCAATTCTGCCTTTTTCCTTTTCTCTTTTTTTTTCTAATTTCATAGGCCTTTATGAAAAATTCTTTTTGAAGCTTCTCTACCCTTTGTTTGCAAGTCTAAATAACGCCTATGCCATATCTGGTTCTTGCAGTTGTTGTTGTTGTAATCCAGGTTATTCTGTTTAAAGCTGTGTGTGTGTGTGTGTGTGTGTTTTAAAGAATAATTTGTGTGAGTTTAAACTTGATTCATTCTTTGATGTTAATGAAACACCAATTTATTGGAAGGCCCTGAAGCCCTAATGAGCAGTTTCTTTAAAAAGCACATTTAATCAAGGTTTATTTTTAACTTGTTTAAACAGATCTAATAGTTTGTGCTGATTTCATTTCACTATAATAATTACTAGCAGTCCTATTAGTAAGTTGTGGAACAGAGAAGTTTACACAAATTCTCTTCTAATGAGCAAAGTGGAAGAACAAAGTCTTTCACACAAAAAGGGGTAAGCTTAAGTGGAGTTTCAAAACCCCAGAGCTTTGGCTGTTAAGGGATTATTGTTATTATTTTTATTACTACCGTGTTTTCCCAAAAATAAGACAGGGTCTTATTTTCTTTTGACCCCCCCCCCCCCAAATAAACACTTTTGAGGTGCAGGACAGAAGGGGGGGTTCCTACCGGTTCGGACCGGTTTGGCTGAGTAGGGTGTAACTCGGCCTGCCACGCCCCTGAATGGGTTCTATCGGCAGCGGTGCCATCTTGATTTTCAGTTCTGCATGTGCAGAAGAATCTTAATACAATGCACTACAATAGCAGAGTTGGAAGGGACCTTGGAGGTCTTCTAGTCCAACCCCCTGCCTAGGCAGGAAACCCTATACCGTTTCAGACAAATAGCTATCCAACATTTTCTTAAAGACTTCCAGTGTTGGGGCATTCACAACTTCTGGAGGCAAGCTGTTCCACTGATTAATTGTTCTAACAATCAGGAAATTTCTACTCCGTTCTAAGTTGCTTCTCTCCTTGATTAGTTTCCACCCATTGCTTCTTGTTCTACCCTCAGGTGCCTTGGAAAATAGTTTGACTCCCTCTTCTTTGTGGCAGCCCCTGAGATCTTCATTGCAAAAAAATATTTTTTTCCTTTTCTAACGTTGGCCTTATGCGCAGACCTTTTTAGGTGGGAATGCACACATGCACGCCGAACCAGCAGTAAAGTCAGAAGCAACCCACCCCTGGTGCAGGAGGCTCCTTAACCTTGGCCTGCAGCCCATAGATCAGCTGATCCAGAGAGGGACGGAAATTCTGTCTCTGTTTCTGGCACAATCTTGCCAGCCCTAGCGTTGCTGGGCTTGCTGTTCTTTTTGTGGCCGCTACTAAGAGAAAGGGCGTGGTAGCTAGGGTTTGCGGGAACAGCCTCTTTGAGGCCGTTCTGCATGGATGGCAGTTTTATGTGGAATGCATGGGGCATGTTGCCACACCTTCTCCCCCCCACCTAGGAAATGGTGGGGACCGGCTGCACATGCGTTTAAATATTTTAAGGGAGGGATTATTTTCAGGGGAGGGTTCTGGATCCCGTTGCAACCAGTACGGTGCAACGGGCCCTCATGTTTCCCACATGCAAATGCGCAGCACGCATGCATACACGCACAGCGCGCACCTCTGTCCTTACCCCCGTGATGCCTCGGTGACGCTCCAGCTGCTCGGCAGAGCGTCACACAGGTGCCGTATGCTCCGTGCGCGGAAACGCTGAAGAGCTCAAATACAGGTAAGGAGTGCGGGCGGGTGAGATCTCCGGAGCACTCTACTGGAACAGTACCTGGTGCTCCAAGCAGGCAGCAGTACGCCCATTTGGGGCGTACCGCCTGCAACCTACCACTACATGGGCTGATAAGGGATTATTCTCTGTTCAAAGCAATGTATAGTCACAGCTTCTAGTTTTTTAGCTGTTGTTGGCCTTCATATGCATCATGTTCTTGCCTCCAGAAGTTGTGAATGCTCCAACACTGGAAGTATTTAAGAGGAGATTGATCAACCATTTGTCTGAAGTGGTGTAAGATGTCCTGCCTAAGCAGGGTGTTGGACTAGAAGACCTCCAAGCTCCCTTTCAACTCTGTTATTCCATTCCATTCCATTCTATTCCATTCCATTCCAGGATGCAACCTGGAAGAGGAGCTGCCCAGAGGGCATGCACGCACTGGAAAATGAACTTCCAGTTTCCGGTGTGCACATGTTCACCGCTAGCTACTCTTCCGGTCACTGGCACTCATGCACATACGACAATTAGCTGACTGGCACACATGCTCATGTCGAAAAACAGAAGATCAGCTCTTCCAGTTTCCAGCACTACCACATGCACGAAGGACAGCTGATCATTGCACCACCTGCACACCAGAAACCTGGAAGAGGAACGGTTGATGCCCTGCATGCCAGGCGAGATGGCTCCTTGTGCCACTTTGGGCATGTGTGCTATAGGTTCGCCACCATGGCCATAGAACAAATTCCCAGGCTAGACCACTGGACAAGGGTAGGAATATTATGATGTACATTTGTGTCTGTACGCATCTCTCCTTTACGAGTGCAGTACAGGTATTCCTCAACTTACAATAGTTCATTTAGAGACTGTTCGAAGTCACACCGGCATGGGAAAAATGTGACTCACGACCATTTTTCACACTTAAGCACATTGCAGCCTCCCCATAGTCCCATGATCAAAATCCAGATATTTATAATGTTTTCAGTTCATGTGCCCTGGGTCACGCGATGAACTTCTTCTGCAGTCTTCTAACAAGCCAAGTCAACAGGGGAGACAGATTCGCTTAACAACCATGTTACTAACAGTGATTCTGGTGAGTCTACCACCCGATTCACTTAAGAACCACGACCCGAGGTGGCACAGTGGTTAGAGGGCAGTACTGCAGGCTACTTCAGCTGACTGCTAGCTTCAATTTGTCAGTTCGAATTTCACTAGGCTCAAGGTTGACTCAGCTTTCCATCCTTCCAAGGTGGGTAAAATGAGGACCCAGATTGTTGGGGACAAATAGGATGACTCTGTAAACCGCTTAGAGAGGGCTGTAAAAGCACTATGAAGCGATATATAAGTCTAAGCGCTAAGTCAGCAAACTTAAATACTCAAAGAGCCACAAAGGTCCTAACCGGAAGCCCCCTGTTCAATTCTGGAGCCTACCAGAAGTTTGGTTTCTCACCATGTGGGGCGCCCTTTTTCCTCTACCTGTCCTAACTGAAAGCCCTATCAATTGTGGAGCTAACCAGAAAACCCGCCCCTTGCCACAGAGTCTCCTTGTGGCGCACCCTGCTTCCCCCTCCCCCAAACCGGAAGCTCCTCTCAAAATTGTGGTGCCGACTGGCAACAGGGAGCCACAGCAGAGGGATGAAAGAGCCACATGTGGCTCCGGAGCCGCAGTTTGCTGACCCCTGTACTAACTTAACAACGGCAACGTTTTGCTCAACAACTGTGGCACGAAAGGTAAAAAATGGGCCCCTTAGCGAATGTCTCCCTTAGCAACAGAAAGTTTGCGCTCATCTGAGGTGGTAAGTCGAGGACTACCTAGGCACCCTGCGTGGATGCTCTCACCTGTCTTCTATGGCGTCATACTGCTTTTACCTTTGAAAAGGGATGATGTCTTCATTCCATACACCTGGCTTTGTAAATGTAATTGAAGTTTGAAAACGGGGCTTGTTAGGATCCAAACACGGTTAACTAGCCATGTTTTGAAAATTACCTCTGCCAGGAGAAGCCATCCAAGTAAGTTGGAATTCGTCTGTTCGCTGACAAATACTTGCTCTAATGAATAATGTCATCGGGCTAAAGTCGCTTTCTGTCATAGCGAAACAAATTCATATTATTTGTATTTAATGCTGATCTGCTCCGCTCTCTGAATACCAAAATGCTCTCTATTTACTTACGTGAAGCAACTGTGGTCGTTTTATGCGCTGGGTCGTCATAGAAACTAATTAACTTTCATTTCTGTGTCAGGGTAAAGTACTGTGATACAGATGTAAATTGTAGTCCGGGAATTATTTGGATAGAAGAGAGGGAGCATCAAAGTCTTAAAATCCAGTGGAAATGCGAAACAAAGCAGAAGATTGCACCATGTGCTGTGCCTTCCGAGCTAATAAAATGGTAATAAGGTAACAGGGACAACAAGAGAAATATTGTAAATATGTACAGTGCATAAATAAGACATTTGACTGTTAGGATTGCTTGTACCAAAGGAGAAAAAACATTTTATGCTTGCAATCTGCAACAGAGTTGAAACTTTTTGAAGTATCAAACTGGTATATTGGTTTAAATTAAAGCAGCTTTAATCTAGATATGTTATGGATTACGAAATAGATTTGAGATATGGAGAATGGCATATTGGCTATGATGCATAGAAGAGACTATTGTTTTCTTTTTTTCTTTCTGTCTCTCTCTCATACTCTTTCTTTTCTTTTCTTCCTCCCTTCCTCCCTCCCTCACTTATTTCTTTCTTTCTCTCTCACTCTCACTCTCCTTCTTCTTCCTTCCTTTTTTCTTCCTTCCTTTCTCTCACTCTCCTTCCTCCTTCCTTCCTTCCTTCCTTCCTTTCTTCCTTCCTTCCTTCTTTCCTTCTTTCCTTCCTCCTTTCTTCTTTCTTTCTTTCTTTCTTTCTTTCTTTCTTTCTTTCTTTCCTTCCTCCTTTCTTTCTTTCTTTCTTTCTTTCTTTCTTTCTTTCTTTCTTAACACTCATTTGCATGGGGAAGAAAAATCTTCTAATAACATTTTAGAAAAAATGGTTTCTGTTGACTTGACCTCAGGTGACTTCAAGAATATAACCATACAAGTTTCTTGGTATCGGTCTAGGAGTGGTTTACCAATGTGTTGTAGGTTGATATTCAACTCCCCAGTTTGGGTTATAATCCCTCATATTCCCTGGAGGTCTCTAAGTAGTAACCAAAGCTGACTCACTGGAGTTTATGAGTTTAGATAAGGTGACCCCAGACTGAAAATAGGTAATATCCAATGAAATATCCATCTCTTTGCTTTTTTGTCTCTTCCTTAAATACCTTTAATACATTTTAAAAGATAGGTTTTTAAGCTACATTTCTTCCACATCCAGAGAATATTCTAACCTCCCTTGTTTTGGTCAATTTCACCCACTTCCTTGTGCTTATCTACTTCTTCTAAATTGAGACATGGTGGCTCGGTGGCTCAGTGGCTAAGATGCTGAGCTTGTCAATCAGAAAGGACAGCAGCTCAGCTGTTCGAATCCCTAACGCCACATAACGGAGTGAGCTCCCGTTACTTGTCCCAGCTTCTGCCAACCTAGCAGTTCGAAAGCATGTTAAAAATGCAAGTAGAAAAAAAATAGGAACCACCTTTGGTGGAGAGGTAACAGCGTTCCGTGTGCCCTTGGTGTTTAGTCATGCCGGCCACATGACCACGGAGACGTCTTCGGACAGGGCTGGCTCTTCAGCTTTGAAACAGGGATGAGCACCGCCCCCTAGAGTCGGGAACGACTAGCACATATGTGCGGAGGGAACATTTACTTTACTTCTTTTAAAGGAGAAGAAGACCAGAAGCTCACTGTCCAGCCTCAATCCAATACTGCTTGCTAATTCCTCCTAACAACCTGTGACTCCAGGAGTCCAGAGAATTGTTGAAAGGTAGAAGAAAAAGCCGGTTTGATAAAGGAGAGAATTAGGAAGCTTCTGAGCAGGTAGGCAGAGTTCAGGTACAGCAGAAGCAAGAGATCAGAGAACCAGATAGAGAGAGAAGAAAGAGTGTTCAGAGCTGTGAAACACATTGTTGTGGGTCTGTTGGGACATGTCTGTTTCTCCGCAACTGTTTGATCAGTAATGTACCATTTGAGACAGCAAGAAGAATCACCTATCCGGACTAAGCTGCAAAAGTAATAAAATAGCAGGAGTCTCACATATTTGTCTTAATGTTCTCCCAAGACACAATCCCAGGTTTGAGATGTTCAAGGAAGGATCTCTTTTATCACTGTCCCCTGTGTGAAGTTGTCCCAGTTAAGCTAAATTGATATATCTCTTGTTTCAGGGAGGCATTAAGTAGTCTTAAAGGAAAAGTGGTTGCACTAGCAATCTAATAAGACTTTTAAGGGCAACTTAAATAATAAAGTCTGAATGAAAACTCCAGGAAGAAAAAAGAATGGGGATCTCACACCCCCACCCCCACCACCACATCCATTTACTTATGGGATCAAGAGGCACATCTTTTGGGAGGAATACAATCTTTTGAGCTTATCACATCTATCACATTTCTCTGCTTCCCCAGTTCAGTGGTGGGTTTCCAATTTTTTACTATCTGTTTGGGAGTGCGCCAGTGGTGGGTTGCTCCTACTGTCGCTAGCGGTACACTGCTCATGGTCTGTTCGTGCATGAGCCGACCATGTGCTGTGCATGCGTCTGATGTGCACTATGCACACATGTGCATTCCACCACCCCATGACACCCAACTGATTGTCAGAGGTTGCGCAAGCACCGCTTGCTGTGCACCCGTGCACACTTGGCTCGGTTGCTTCAAAAACAGGTATGGAATACGGCCGGGCGGATGGGCCAAATGAGCCACCGTACCGGTAATGTGGCCACTGCTCCTGACTACTACTGGTATGGCCGTACCGGGCTATACCGGCTGGAACCCACCACTGGTGTGCTCCTGTGTGCACTCAGTCGTGCGTGTAACACTTCTGCACATGCACAGAAGCATCTGGGTGGTTGGGCGGAGCCTCCTGCCGCCACTACTACTGGTTCTCCCGATCCAGGCTGAACCAGGAGCAACCCACCCCAGTCCCAGTTCCCTGGAATAACATTTTTGACCTAAACGTCTTTGATGGGGAAGATTTCAGACAATCAAAAGAATGGTGAGAGTTGGATGGACCCATCGGATTCAACCTTGTGCTTGGTTTAGAGGGATCCACACCCAAGGCCACTGCCTGAACTCCAGTCTTCGTTGTCATGAAAATGCGAATCCTCCATTGTTCAAAGAATAATAGTTAGAATCCGTGAACGTTTCTCCATCACGAATCAAAGCCACCCTGGCAATTTTCCCCATTGTGTTTTCTCATTGTGTTATGGATTCTATTGGAAGAAATTGGTTGGCTATAATCCAGGGAGGTGAAGGGAAACCTGCAATTTTTCTCATCGGATGAGTTTGTAGATCAGCCTGGGGTTTTGTAGATCTGTAATTTATATATGGATGAAACAGGCAGGGATGTCCACAAAATGTGGTCAAAAACTATACCAGGAGGTAGACATAAAAGAGGAGAAAGTTGTGGGGAAAAAGCTGCCATAAATAATGACTGGTCCACCAAATGTTGCAAACAGCCATGCCTATTTGGAAAGGCAATACAAGGCTGGTAGAGTCAATAGCCCTCATTTCACCAACACACACACTCAAACACACAATGTGACCTAGAGCATGGGTTCCCAACCTACAGCCCACAGCTCACTAGTGGGCTGTGGCCTATTTGGAAGCAGGCCATGTGAGTGGCAGACTGGTAGGTTGATGTGCGCATAGTGATAGCTAACCTTTATCATAAGGTGTGCCAAAACTCGTGTACCCACCCACCTGGACATGTCCGAGCGACCCACCCACCTGCGCATGTGTGAGTGACCCTCCCACCGCGCATGCGCGAGTGACCCAGGATTTTCACCCTTCCCAGGCTCTGGAGAGCAAAAACGGCCTCCCTCGGCCCTCCGGAAGGCTGAAAATCAGCTGGCCAGTGCGTGCATGCGTACCGAAGCTGAGGGCTGCCAAAGCTGTTGTGCTGACGGGTATGGCTCTGTTTGCCACCTGTGGCATGCGTGTCAAAAGTTCGCCATCACGGTGTGTGCAGTTCAACCGGCAGGAGCTGCAGACTGGTACATGCACGCATACACCTGTGCAGCTCAACTCATGCAAGACCAGCTGGGTGTGTATGTGCTGGACCGCCGCTTGCATGATTCAAGCTATGTGTTCTGACCTGGCTCCCAAACACCACAAGCCCTTTGTAGTTAATTAAATGTTCATTATTAGTTCTAGTGATTTGTTTAACAGCTCTCAGGACCAACCTTGGCTGATCCTGTGAAATGTTCTTAGTGGAAGTTCGAGGGAACGCCACCAGGGTCCTTCAAGGCAGTGGCCAATCATTTCCTTTTTGCTTCCAAGGAATCTAGATATATGTCCCTGTTCTCACTTGCGGTAAAGTTAAAGTCACAGGAGAGTTTACTTATATTTTTGAAGTTTTAGAATCAAGGCATCTGATTATCTGGGGCTTGTCTCGAACGAAAAGCTCCTCTGGAGTGAATTTAGAGTCAATAGAGATCGTTTGTTCCAAAGCAAACAGAGTGGTTTTGCATTCATCGGAGAGGGTATGCTGTCAAAGGACTATTCGTTTTTTCTTTGGAAAAGACGCACCACAAAGGTTAAAAATTAATTAATCAAGTAAGGCAGACTTTATGGTGCGCAAACTCATCAGAGTGGGAATAAAGAAAATCAAGACAGTGTCCTTGGTAACACAACCTGAGCCCAACCTCTTATATACGCGCATCACATCGGTGACTCTTTATCAGAATCAGGTAGATCAAATGTGAATTAAAATTAGCATAGCTGCTTAGCGACAAGCCTGACCAGTTTTTAAAAATAAAATAAAATAAAAATGCTTAAAGCCAGACGGATGGTATTGAAAATGTCGCATTTTTTAAAAAAACAAAAAACAGCAGATTCTACCTCTGCTTTCCCTGCTGAAATGGGATACTTTTCTTCCCCCTGATTTATCGTATTGGTGACTGTGAGATTCCACACATTCTCCCTGAACAAATTTTACAGTACAGGTAGTAGACAAAGTGTTAAAGAGCTAGGAAAATATTATTTCATCAATCCTGTTCCATTAGAATTCACTTGGGTGGCTGAGAAAATGGTTTATGGATTAGAGAAAGAAGAACAAGCTAAAACATTTCATACCTTCATCGCTGATAAATTCCCCAACCTTATTCTTTGCATTTGAGCCATAAATAACAACCATGCTTTTTGCGAAAAAAGAGCTCTTCCACCCCCCCTCCCAAATACCTGGTCTTTTGTCTTGGAGATGAATGCTACAATAAATTTGGAGTCTTGGGGGCATTGTGTGGACTATAATACCGTGGTTACAACTGTTGCTTTTATTATGATGGGGATAAAAAACAACCTTGAAGTTTGAACTTACTCATAGAAATGGCTTCACCATTCAACCTCCTGCTTGGGTCAAGTACATGTTGCTATTTAATCACTACACATATAATTTCCTTATCTGAGTTTTGACAAGTTCCAAAAGTGGAGTTGTTTCCTGTTTAAGAACAGAGGGGAAAAAAATTTCAAGAAAAATTAAGACATTTCCTGTTAGATCTGCATGTTGACGACCAATGTGGTGATAGAAAAGCCAGGTCAAATGCTTGTGGATGTTAAGGATGCTTAATTAGATATTTTGGAAATACAAGAATTCGTGTAGAAATTCATTTTAGATGCTTCTTCAGGCTAAAGTGCTTACATGTTCCTTATTTTCTCTCAGATCTGATGAAATGTGTAGTGAGCTGAAATAATGCTAACTCTTCACAGTATAAGAGCATTTTATAAAGTGGCATTTTTTTTTCTTAAATAACATTAATTTATTCTGTTTCTATTGCACAGTATTTGCTTTTTACAAAGGCAGGATTGAGCCCATTTTAACAAACCACATCCCTATTTGGTTTGGTGGCAGAAATGTGTCAGATGGAAAGTCCATACAGAGAGTAGTGAGGACAGCCGAGAAGATTATAGGAAGCTCGCTTCCATTTATTCAAGATACTTTTTATATGTGCTATGTGTTTAGAGCTCAAAGCATTGTTAGAGACCATACACAACCATTTTATGGTCTGTTTCTGTCACGCCCCTCTGGGAAGAGGTTTTGAAGTATTTCTAGCAGGACTACCAGATTTTGTAATAGCTTTGTTCCCTAGGCTATCCCTCTGGTAAACTCACAAGATTCGTTTTTATCACCCTAAACATGTATACATCTGAACTAGACTGTGTTGTTTCTCTGTGTCACATCGTATAGGTGGGTATATACATAATTTTGTATTTATTTATTTATCTTGTCATGTTTATGTAGTGTAAAATTGGAGGTGGTGACACTTTAAGAGCTGTATGCAATGAAATTTCATTTTTAATGTATGCCAATTAGTGTACATTCAAAGCAACAATAAACTTATTGTATTGTATTGTATTGTATTGTATTGTATTCCATTCCATTCCATTCCATCCCATTCCATCCCATTCCATTCCATTCCATTCCATTCCAGCCCACCCAATCTATTAAGTTCTGTTCTGTTCAGTTAAGAGCTACACATTGGCACAGTGGCTGGAGTGCAGTACTGTAGGCTGCTTCTGCTGATCACCAGCTACTAGCAGTTCAGCAATTCAAATCTACCAGCTGAAGGTTGACTCAACCTTCCATCCTTCTGAGGTGGGTAAAATGAAGACCCAGATTGCTGGGGGCAATAGGCTGACTCTGTAAACTGCTTAGAGAGGGCTGTAAAGCACTGTAAAGTGGTACATAAGTCTATATGCTATTGCTATTGCTATTCCTATTCTGTGCTGTGCTATGCTTTGCTATGCAATTACTATTCTATTCTATGCTATTATAGTCTATGCTATGCTATGCCACTTCTGTTCTGTTCTGTTCTGTTCTGTTCTATTCTATTCTATTCTATTCTATTCTATTCTATTCTATTCTATTCTTTACAGATTGGGCACCATGGCTTCAATTGCAGCCATTTTCACTGGGCATCAATAAATGCTTTAGCTTTTCATTACCACTATAGGGAAAGTTATTGAGGTCAAATTATAATTTCATTTGCTGCAGTAAAAGAAATCAGCATGAAGGGTAGCTTTCACACGTTTAGACACTCACTGATACTTGCCCTATATAAAAGAAAGAAAAAAAAACACTTCACAATTTTAGCATCAAAACCTAGAGGGGTGTGTACATTTTGCTCAAACCCAAAGGAAAAAAAGGTAGTCTTTCTTACTATAGATCAATGACACTTTTTTTTAATAAAAAAACCCTCTTAATTAACCTTTCGTATTGACTTGACTCCTTTAAAAAAAACACCTTTTTGTGTGGTTTATTGTGTGGTGTTACAGAAGCTCTGCAGTCTTTTTCTCTTTCAAAAAGATCTTGCCACCTTAAGGTAGTCCTTAACTTACAACTGTTCAATTAGTGATCGTTCAAAGTTACGACAGCACTGGAACAAGGGACTTACGGCCATTTTTTTCCACACTTACACTTCGAAGCATCCCCATGATCACGTGATCAAAATTCAGCCGCTTGGCAACGGGCTCCTACTTGTGATTGGTGCTATTTCCCAAGATCATGTGATCCCCCTGTGGCGACCTTCGGACCAGCCACGTCAATGGGGAGGCCAGTTTCACTTAACAGCCAGGTTACTAACTTATCAGCTGCAGTGATTCACTTAGCAACTGTGGCAAGAAAAGTCGTAAAATGGGCAAAGCCCACTTATCAAATGTCTCACTTAACAACAGAAATTTTGGACTCAATTGTGGTCGTACGTCGAGGACTACCTGTTCATTGGGATGAATGTTTCCCTGAAAATGCTTCAGATTCCTCCCTCCCTCCCTCACTCACTCTTTCCCCCTTTCTTTCCTTCCCTTCTTCCTTGTTTCTCCCTCGTTCCTCCCTTTCTTTCTCCCTACCTCCTTCCTTCCTCCCTCCTTCCCTCCCTCATTCCTTTCCCTCCTTTCTTTCCTTCCTCCCCTCTTCCTTCCTTCTATTCTTCCTTATTTCTTCCTCCCTCCTCCATTTCTGTTTCCCTCTCTCCCTCATTCGTTTCCCTCCTTCTTTACTTCCCCCCTCCCTCCTTCCCTCTTTCTTTCCTTTCTTTCTTCCTTGTTTCTCCCTCCTTCCTTCTTTCCTCCCTCCTTCCTTTCCCTCTTTCCTTCCTTTTCCCCTTCCTTCCTCCATCCCTCTTTCCCTCCCCTCCCCTCTTTTTTCCTTCCTTCCTTTCTTGTTCCTCCCTCCCTCCCCTCTTTCTGCCTCCCTCCCTCTGCCTCCCTCTCTCCTTCCTTCCTCCTCCCTTTCTGCCTGCCTGCCTGCCTGCCTCCCTCCCTCCCTCCCTCCCTCCCTCCCTCCCTCCCTCCCTCCCTCCCTCCTGGCTTTGGCTGATTACAAATGGCTGTTTTAGTATTCATTTATGTTTGCTGAATGGCAAAATTCTTCTTATGCTAGCAGCCACATAAAGTCAGGTCAGATCATAAAACAGGAAAGGAGGCTGCAAATTCTTTTGTCAAAAATCCAGCGCATCACTTCAGACTTGGAAACCAAGAATGGGAAGCTGAAGGAAAACATAAAAGGGAACAAAGCTACCAAAAGGCCAGAACAATAAAAGAAGAGAATACGAGTGGCTTTTTTTTTCAGGTGTTGATTTGTTATATGGTTCCTTGCATGAAACTATACTTGCTATTTTTATCGTATCCCTAGGCTAGATAAATGCCTCCTTCCATATTGTAATAGTAAATATTATGTCTTCTGGTCCAAAGCTAAGTCATGTTGGATTCTTGATATATTATGGCAGTTAGCCTTGTATCTTAACAGAATAACAGAGTTGGAAGGGGCCTTGGAGGTCATTTAGTCCAACCCACTGCTCAAGCAGGAAACCCCATACCATTTCAGACAAATTGCTGTCCAGTCTTTTTATTTTTTTAAAGTTTCCATTGATGGAGCACCCACAACTTCTGAAGGCAAGCTGTTCCACTAGTTTATTGCTCTCAATATTTGGAAATTTCACATTAGTTCTAGGTTGTTTCTCTCCTTGATTATTCTCCATCCATTGTTTCTTGTTTTGCCTTCTAGTGCTTTGGGAAATAAGTTGACCCACTCTTCTTTCTGGCAACCTCTCTGAACACGATGCTTCTCTCTGTAGATTTATAGCAAGCAAATCTTTTCAGGGAAATAGAACATTAACATGAGTCAATAAATGAGTTTGCCATGGTACCCTGTCCTGTATAGCTGACCTTTTCACAAAAATTAATGAGGAAATATGACGAGAAATCTAGGAAATACAGAATTTGTTGGCCAAAAGAAGATAGTATTTTGAAACAGCTCATTGGCTCTCTTTTTGTCATAGACCTCTGAATGTCCTCAAACGAGGAAGTGTTTAGGGCATTCGTTAGCTAAAAGTTGTCAGCACAACAATCTGACATATCAATTAATCAGTTAATGATGAGTGTTGTTTTTATGCTGTGGGCCAGTATGTCGGATTTTTTGGACTGCCACTAAAACGGCACATTCTCCATGAAATGCTAATGCAGTTTGGCTCCTAGGAATGATCTTTCTTTGAGAACTGAAGGTGCGAGATAGTATTATGCCTTTTGAAGTACATGCCATTTACGGTATCAAGGAGTTTTAGAAACATCTGAAAAGTTTATTAAGTCCTGCAAAGCAAGACAAATTGTTTCATGAGCATAGGCTATGTAGAATTGTAAAGCAAATACAAGCATGCTTTAAGCATAAATAAATTATCCACGTGAAACAGCAAAAGGGATCTAAATTGAAAACCGTGATTAATTTGATAGTTTTTGATGAGAGTGAATTGGTGCAGGATAGAAGGATAATGAGAAGTCCTCAATGGGGATAGATTGGTGAGTTTTTGAGTGGCATTAAGAGTGGATCTTGGGTAAAATGGATTAAGAACAAAAGGTGAGCAAAACAAGAATATAGTTGTTGAGTTACAAGCACAACTGATCTAAAATTTATGTTGCTAAGTCAAAACATTTGTTAAGAGAGTTTTGCCCCATTTTATGACCTTTCCTGCCCCAGTGGAGAATCAACTGAAATTGTTAAGTTAGTAACATGGGGGTTAAGGGAATCTGGCTTCCCCATTGACTTTGTTTGATGACCCCAGGACATTATAACCGTCATAAATATGAACCAGATAAGACAGTAATTAAATAATCAAATCGACAATCCAAAATAAGGATGAAACAAAGGCATACATCTTTAGAAAGAACAGAATAACTGCAAAGGAATTGCAAAATGCTGGTAAGGAGGCTAAGGAACAGTTAAGGTTAAATAGGAAGGTCTTAATAAAGGGAATGCAAACTCTCTGAAATACTTTAAGATTTTTGCGTACAGAATATACAGTAGATGTTACCAGAGTTTTTACACTCCGTCTGTGAGTTTCTGGTGATATTTCAGCAATCTTAAAGCTGAAGCATCAGCTGAGTTGATCTGTTAAATGATGCCTAATCTTCCAGCTGGGAGTTATCTGGAAAGACACCAGGCTGGAAAAGGCGGATTTCACAAATATTGTAAAAGCTGAGCCAATGTGAACTTTCTGATTAAGTGTTACAAGTGTGCCACATCTGCGTGTGATCGTGGAAGCCAACTGCCAAGTGCAAACTGGTTTGTTAGGAGTGGTGCAAGACAAACAGTTTATCTTTGTACAACTCTGCCTTTTTCATCCTTCCTAGTTACTTCAATTCTTTTTTTTCC
This sequence comes from Natrix helvetica, assembly GCF_964273705.1. Taxonomy (NCBI): domain Eukaryota; kingdom Metazoa; phylum Chordata; class Lepidosauria; order Squamata; family Natricidae; genus Natrix; species Natrix helvetica. The sequence goes on along the minus strand of NC_138549.1, from coordinate 12,069,225 downwards.
TTTCTCCTCTAAGGTATGATTACACACACACACACACACACACACACACAGAGAGAGAGAGAGAGAGAGAGAGAGAGAGAGAGAGAGAGAGAGAGAGAGAGAGAGAGAGAGAGAGACCTCCCTGTGCTTTTCTTGGCTCTCTCTGTGGGGAAATTAATATGTAATGACTAGATAAAACCTTTCTTTTATTTATTTTACGCAGTTTGTAAGCTGCTCCGATCAGAACTGCCTCTGAACAGCAAACAGGTCTTTTTCGTTAGCTGGGAGAAACAAAAGACCATACAACAGCCATCAGTAAAATCACATTTGTATACCGCAGAATAAAGCTTTGATCGCAATTCACAACTTCCATTTGCTTGAGGGAGAAACAAAACTCAGGCCTATTTCAATAGCCATCGTTCACCCTCTCCTCAAAAGTGAGAGGGGTGATTTGAATGTCTAAGGAGATTCTGCTTCCAATTCTCACCATCTGGAAAGTTTATTTGTCTTGACAATGGGACCAGAAGTCCAGATAATATATTCTCTCTTTCCTTTAGAGTCGTTCTCTTATTTTATGGGAGGAAAAAAAATGGCTTTTCAAAAAAAAAAAAAAAAAAAGCTAATGTTGCTTCCAAGATGTAGAGTGCCATTTATTTCTGCATGCGAGCTTTTAAACCCTGAAAAACGATCAAAATTAATCTTACATGCTTTCACAACACTCCGTCATAACTCCAAGGATGTTAAGTTGTGCTTTAACACTTCCTTCTCCATTAAAGCAAAACAAACAGGCCAAAAAAAAAAAATCACCTCAGTATTTTAGCAACAAACTGAATAAACAGTGTGTCATTTTCTACTCTCTTTATATAGGCAGAAATAAATCTTTCTCTTCCATCAGTCAATGTTTCGGTTCAACAATATTCTCTTAGAAATGGTATACGGACGACTCTTCTTATTTTGAGACATTGTATAAACAGAGGGACGCCGGTGGCTGAGTAGCTAAGACACTGAGCTTGGCGATCAGAAAAGTCGACAGTTCAGCAGTTCAAATCCCTAGCACTGTGTAACGGAGTGAGCTCCCATTACTTGTCCCAGCTTCTGCCAACCTAGCAGTTCGAAAGAATGTAAAAATGCAAGTAGAAAAATAGGAACCACCTTTGGTGGGAAGGTAACAGTATTCTGTGCACCTTCGGCATTTAGTCATGCCGGCCACATGACCACGGAGACATCTTCGGACAGCGCTGGCTCTTCGGCTTTCAAACGGAGATGAGCACCATCCCCTAGAGTCGGGAACGACTAGCACATATATGCAAGGGTAGCCTTTACATTTATAAGAAACAGTGTTTATCAGTGGCCTGTTCTGCCCCTCCCATTATAAAATATGGAATCAGATACTTCCTCAGGGATCACCTCTCCATGACCAAACCTAGATCAATCCTGGTTAGTTTTTGGAGTTCAATCAAGGCTGGTTGCTACTAATAGCTCTTATTCTTTCTATTGCAATCTATGTGATTTCTGATCTGAGGTAAAACTGGAAAAAAATGGAGGAAATAAGAAACTTTTAAAATGTCTCTTTAAAACATATTTTAATTTGATTAAAAAAATATTTCTTAGTTGGTTTTTCTTTTCATGGTTTGCGCTTGCAAATTAAGTTACTTTGACACAGCGAATAACAAAGTTGAAAGGGACCTTGAAGGTCTTCTAGTCCAACCCCCTGTTCAAGCAGGAGACCTTATACCATTACAGGCAGGTGGCTGTCCAGTCTCTTCTTAAAAGCCTCCAGTGATGGTGCACTCAAAACTTTTGAAGGCAAAGTGTTCCACTGGTTAATTGTTCTCACTGTCGGGAAATTTCTCCTCAGTTCTAAGTTGCTTCTCTCCTTGATTAGTTTCCACCCTTTGCTTCTTGTTCTGCCCTCAGGTGCCTTGGGGAATATTTTGACTCCCTCCTCTTTGTGGCAGCCCCTCAAATATTGGAACACTGCTACCCTGTCACCCCCTAGTCCTTCTTTTCAATTTTGAGGAATTCTGAGGAAACAATTGAATAAAAGTTTCTCAAATCTATCATGCGGTTGAATAAAATACAGAAATGGGTTAATATTAGGATTATTAACCTCTCTATTGTGTCCTGCTTCCTTCTCTTCCACCTCTCTTGTTCCTCTTGATCTGGCTTCATTAGATTGGGTGACTGTTTATTTGAAATTGTAATGAAATATTTACTTTATAGAGCTATAAGGATTAGCTGAGATAATTGAGTGAGGTTGATCTGGAGCCTTCGGAGTAATGGATTTCTCTTTTCTCTCTCTCCCCCCCCCCCCACCTCTCTCCCTTCCCCTTGTTTGAATACAGAGCTCAGCTAGAATGAATGAGGGAAGTGTGTTCTGAGCAACCAACTTTCTCTCTCTCTCTTTTTTCTTTCTTTCTATATGTTGCTTTTTCTCTCCTGGAGATAAGTAAGGCCTAATGCAGAACAAATACTGGAAATGAGAAGCTACTGAGAAGCATTGGCTTCCCCTTTTCCCATGGTAGGATGATAGACACCGGTCAAAGACGACCCCCTCTCCCTCCCCCCCTTTTTTTTTTCTGCAGAGCAACAATTTTGTCACCGCAAGCAAATCCAATTGAAGGGTCCCTTCGCCTCCCCCGCCCCAGAGGAGAAAACTTCAGTTGTCAGAATCAGACAAACAGAATGAAAAGAATCGAGAGAGGAGTAAATTGGCACCTGGGGCCGCCGTGGCTTCTTCGTGATAGGCTGATGCATTGTGTTGGGTAGACATTCAACCATTTGGAGATATAATGGGAGAAATTAATGCAAATGAGTGAATGGAGGGAAATGTATTTTAATGCAGATTGCGGGGACTCTGAGCTCACTGCTTCATAACAAGTCTCTATTAGACAGGGCTGTGTTGTAAGGATTCATCCCCCCCCTCCATTTCTTCTCACTAGTGGCTCATAAGGGGCCTTTTGTTCTCTAAGTAAACTCTTTTTAAACTATTGACATTGCTCATTTATGTGGGTTTGGGATCCCTTCACCCTCCCCACCCGTCCCCCTTGCTAAGAGAGTAGCCTTGGGAGATCTGGGAACTGTTAATTGCAACAGGACCAAGAAGCTAGTTGAAACAAGAAATGCAATCATTAAGTGCAATGTTACAGATTGTTCCCGACTCATTATAACAGGCAGGCGAGGTAATAAAAATGCATGTTTCACAAACAAATCTTGCAACAAGTATCCTTCAAGAGTCTGTAGCTATGTGGTCTCTATTCCTTTTAGTCTTGGGTCACCATCGCAAATCAACGTCACCCTTCAGAATCGCACGACTACCTCTGAAACAGAAATCACTGTTTTATATCCTGGATTCGTTATTTTGCACAGTCACTTCAGTTAAGAAAAGAAAGTTTGTGTTATTTTTTCTTCTTCTGTAGACATTTGTTGTTGCCACGCAAATAGGACAAAAGGACATGCACTGTGGACTTCTGGCCAGCTCATGTTTATGTGCCTCTGGAGAACTGAAAATAATAATAATAATAATAATAATAATAATAATAATAATAATAATAATAATAATAATAATAATAATAATAATAATAATCTCCTCCTCCTCCTTTAAATGTATATGCTGCCCACCTTCCTGATAAGGCGAAGGCTTACACATCATAAAAAAGATAAATAGCAAAGCAATTAAAACTTTTAATACTGTATAAGTTAACATTTTAACACTGATGCAAACGACAACAACTCCCAAACCAAGAGATGGACAGCATGGAGATGAAAGTCTTCTTACCCCATCAATCATCCCCACCACTACCTTCAAATATTTCAAGATGAGTCTTCCCCATCAATAAACGTTAAGTGTACATTTGGTTTCTTCTTTTTCTTTTCCTGAAAATGAAAACGTTTTTGATTTCCGATGATATGCAAGAAGAACAGGGAACAGAGCCAAATTGTCCACCCCTGATACCTTCGGTTTTTGGATTGCTTAATTCTTCAACCCAAGAGTAAAACTGGTAGAAGCAAAAGACACAACAGAAAGGAGTATTGTCCAGAAGTTCCAGGCCAGTGATTAATGTGTAAGATAATGGACTTGGGAAATGAATAAACACTCCCTAACTCCCTTCTTTGCTCTTGATGACAAGGGCAGAGCAAGGTGAAAACTGAAGCGAAAAAAAACCCAGAAAAAGACAAAGATATTTCGAACAGGGGGGACTAACTGCTCTAAGTTTTAACAGCACCTGACGATAAATTCACCTTTTGGAAATAAGAGTAATTTAAAAAGTTTTCTTCTTCTTCTTCTTTTATAACATTGGCCTGTTTCCTTTTTTATCTTAAAACCAGGAATAAGGATTTAGCTTGGATTAAAAAGTGAGCTTTTATTGGCCTGTTTGCTTATTTACATTTTATGCCCTGTTTCTGCCCTTTTGCTCAGTGGGAAATGCCATCAAGCAAATAATTTATGGGGGAAATGATGAATAATTTCTTAGTTAATCAGAGTGTAAGCCACTTTGAATATTGTGGATAGAAAAGTTGACTATAAATTTTAGTAACAAACAACTGGTTTCCTATTAAATGGGTTTTTGAATTAAAATATCTTGAGATGGGAGCTTGTTTAACATAAAGAAGGAAAAGGGAGTAATGTGGGCCTTAGTAAATAAGGATTATCTTTTTTTTTTAAAAAAAGAGGACTTTGTTTTTTACTCATTTCATATTGCAATTAAAAATGCTTGAAGGTGTATATTGAATCCTGGTTGATGAAAATCAGATCTGATCAGTCTGCTTAAACCATAATTTTTAAAAATCCGGAAATGATGATTTAGTTTTTTAAAAAAAACTATTAAAGGCCAAACTTTTTTTTTCAGAATAGTCGTCCCACTAAATCACACCATACAATATATTTCTTTACACAAATATTTCCAGAATGAAATACTTCTTCTGTGTTCTCTCAAACTGCTTTTCCACAGGAAAAATATGAAATGAAGAAAACATTTAAAACAAAACTTTATTTCTAATTATACATTTAAAAAAAAACACCTTAAATGGCTTCTTTGTTACAAAAGTGTGTGCTCTTGCAACAAGAATATCTGCATACATTATGTTCACATTTATATGACTGGTATATGGTAGGTCTATATAGCGTACTACTTATGGTTGTAAGCTACCCAGAGTCACTTAGCTGAAATGGGTGCTGTAGAAACTTAGTAATAAATAAAATAAATACTCGTCTCCTCAAATCAGGAGTTAAAAACATAGGGAATTTTTGAAAGGATGCAAAAACTATATTCTTTTAGCTTGGAAATTCAGACGATGTGTTACTTTCTAGGTAAAGGTAAAGGCCCCTCTCACACATATGTGCTAGTCGTTTCTGATCCTACAGGGCAGTGCTCATCTCAGTTTCAAAGCCGAAGAGCCAGCGCTGTCCGAAGATGTCTCCATGGTCATGTGGCCAGCATGACTAAACGCCGAAGGTGCACGGAAAACTGTTACCTTCCCACCAAAGTGGTTCCTATTTTTCTACTTGCATTTTTACATTCTTTCGAACTGCTAGGTCCTAGCAGAAGCTGGGACAAGTAACGGGAGCTCACTCGGTTACATGGTGCTAGGGATTCGAACTGCTGACCTTTCTGTTCGACAAGCTCAGTGTCTTAGCCACTGAGCCACTATACATTGTGTTCACATTTATATGATTGGTATACGGTAGCCCTATATAGTGTGCTACTTATTGTTGTAAGCTACCCAGAGTCGCTTAGCTGAAATAGGTACTGTAGAAAGTTAATAATAAATAAAATAGATACTCGTCTCCCCAAATCAGGAGTTAAAACATGGGGAATTTTTGAAAGGATGCAAAAATGGTGTTCTTTTAGCTTGGAGATTCAGATGATGCATTACTTTCTGTAAGGAACTGAATAAATACATCTAGACCTTTCTTCAGTCAATGTTTTTCTAGCATAGGAAATTCTTCTTCAGACCATGGCCTAAACTCACAATTTGTATCTCTTCAGTAGGGAGAATGAGGCAGACAGGAATTGAGGCAAGGCAGGTTGAAGCGAACACAACCTTTATTAACAGTTTAACAAGGCAAAACGTAAGGCAAATCTCGACCCGGCAAACAGCAGCATTTGACAGCTGACTGCCCTTTTTATACTAGAGCTGTCAGACGCCGAACCAATAGAATGGCTGCATTCTCCCGCCAGCTGGCTGCTCGCGTCTCAACCAATCAGGGGCCGGCAATAATAGTCAATGGCGTCGAGGACTTAACAGTATCTTTTATGGTTTCAAAGATCTAAACCATACAGGTTCGGAAGAATGTTTTCTATTTGAGTCTTGCTGAGAGATTAATTAATAACAGGGAACCTTGCTTGCAATTCCAACTTATTCAGACAGAATCAGGAAAGTTATATGGTGTTTTCCACCCCAACCCGCCGAGTGGCTGTCGATTCTCTGCTGTGTTCAGATGTTGTAAGGGGCTGTATCCTTGCTCCTTAAATCGTGACCCCTCAGCGTGATTGGAAACCAATTCAGGATTTACGCATCACTGCTCTGAGTAATGATTTGTCTACATTCATTATGCTTATGCCCTGCAAAAGTATCAGAAGAACTTTCCCCCCCAACCTAGTGGCCTCCATAAATACAGTTTCCACAATTCTCAGTCAGCTGCCTAGCACATATGGGTAATACCAATTGGAGAAAAGACTTATTAGAATGACAGATTAAAACAGAGAGAAAATGCTGCCTTGCCAAAGAAGAAGATTGGGAAACGTGTCCTTTGGTTCATGATGATGTTATCCATTCAGTTGTGTCCATCTCTTGTTGATTCTGTGAGCCAGGTCTCTCCACATCTTCTGATCTTGCACTACTTCTTTGAGTTACTCTATGCTCTGGCTGGTGGTCAGCTTTGGCAGTGTCCAACTGCCATGTTCTTGGATGGCCTGGTTTCCTTCTACCACTAATTCTTCCAAACATAATTTCTTTCTCCAATGAGTTCCTTCACATGATGTGGCCAAACTAAGCGAGCTGCAGTATTGTGATTTTCCCTTCCACTGACATGTCTGGGGTTATGTGCTCCACTACTTGCTTGTTAGTTCAAGAAATGTGAGCCTCGGTGGCGCAGTGGTTAGAGTGCAGTACTGCAGACTACTTCTCCTGCAATTTGGCAGTTCAAATCTCACACCAGGCTCAAGGTTGACTCAGCCTTCCCATCCTTCCGAGGTGGGTAAAATGAGGACCCAGATTGTTGGGGGGCAAGAGGCTGACTATGTAAACCACTTAGAGAGGGCTGGAAAGCATGGAAAGCAGTATATAAGTCTAAGTGCTATTGCTATTGCTAAATATGCCGGAACTTCCCCAGCAACACAGCTCAAACAAGTCAATTTTCTTTCATTCTTGCTTTTTTAAGGTCCAAGTTTCACAACCATAGGTAGCTACAAGGAACACAATACAGGGACTAACCTACATTTCACTGCCAGGCTGAGGTCCTTGCTTTTCCATATTCACCTTGGATTCAGTAAGGTGGCAACTCATAGAGGAGTGGTCTCCTTTCAGATGGGTACTATGTTCCCATGGTAGACCTTCAATTCCAGGTCAGAAGCTCCTTCTCTTGTTTTACTATTTGAAGTGTAGGATGGTGTAAATCAGAGATGGTATCCAGCCAGTTCGGATCGATTCGCCTGAACTGGTAGTGGAAATCGTGGGTGGGCCTGCCCACTAACACACCTGCCCTGGGTCTATGCCGTCCTATTTAGGCACATTTTTGAGGGTGGGTGCATGCACGGAAGGCGCGTCGTGCATGTGCAAAGCGCATGCACAGAAGGCCGGGTGCATTCGTGGAACAAGTGGGCATGCGCCGGTCGAACCGGTGGTAACAAAATGTGAAACCCAAAGCTGGTGTAAATCCAATAGTGTGTTTAACAGTGAACAAAACTTAATCCATATGTTGTATATACGTAAATACACTTCCATGATGAAGTGTCTGCCATTAATAAACTAGCGGTCAACACTTTCCTGGTGTGATCTCAAATCCGCCAAAGAGAGTTCATGTTTAAGTAATTGTCTAAATAAAGTTAGCAGCCAATGCTAAATTTAGTCGTCTTGGATCAGAACTATTCTCATTGAGAGACTTTACTTTAGTCACAGCCAAAATTTGTGAGCCTCCCCCCTCCCCAGTTTTCTTGAAGCGCAGTTAAATTTGGATCCAACCCCATTTGATCCTTTGTATGCCAATTTGTGCTATGGCCTCTGATATTAATTCTGCTTCAATTTTTATCCTCTGTTTAATTGCTTAAGTTGGCCCTTGTGAAGGAAACCAGGGTAATACAGTAAATTGTTCCAAATGAGGGAATGAATGCAAATCTGTCTTCTGCTCTTCCTTAAACCAGCACAGTTTCAAATGCTTGGTTGTCCCAGAATCATTACATTTGTGTCATTCTCTGGCAGAGTAATAGAAGTACATACATACAAACATGCATGCATGCATGCATACATACATACATACATACATACATACATACATACATCATATATATATATATATATATATATATATATATATATATATATATATATATATATATATATATATATATATATATATATATATATATATATAATATGTACACAAAAGCTTACATAGAGAGCGACTAGAGGAGGGGGTTGCTTTAAATTACGGCACGTAGAAGCAGAGATTGGAGCAAAGATTAGCCTTCTCTTTGCTTTGCATGCCATGGTGTGTAGGTCTTTTACAGGCACCTATGAATTATTGCTTTGTTCGGGCGTGAGCTCAGTGAGAAGAAATGTACCTCATCTGTAAAACACTGTGTAGACTAATATCAGCTCCTTTTTTTCTTATATTGTACTGAGATATTGATCGGGTAAAATGGTACCATATTGGAGCTGTCTGTTGTGGAATTCATCATACTGTCACCTCCCTTGTGCCTTGGAGTTATTGAAAAGTGCAATTGAGGGAGTTGTGTCATTTTGTTTCGCAATCTATTCATAAGGAAGTTTGCTAAAACGTTATATATTAGGCTCTGGCTTGTGTGCTATTTTTTTTTGGGGGGGGGGGGGGGGAAGAGGGAGAAGATCCAGCCGATGAGTGAAACACTTTGTGGCCTTTAATAAGCCCGGCTTAACTGGCTGCAGTCTTACATCTTTTGTGTAGCATTGTTCTGTTGTCAGGGCTCACACCTGCTGCCTTTACTGATGATGATGCATTGGGGGGGGGGGTTGTTTCTCCTCGGGGAGTCATAAATCTGAAAGCTGTGGCTTCTTGCCCTCTTGCTTTTATCTCATGGCTGAGGGGTGGGGGGTGGGGAGAAGGTAAACGGTGAACTTTTACATGGAGAAAGCTTTTAGCTTCTTCTCACACCAAATGTTAAAATAGCTTTCAAACATGAAGAGAGATACTGTCAATCTGTCCTCCGCAGATTAAATCGTTTCAATGAATTATTTTTTTGTTTCGTGGCAGGCTCGAAAACTTGGCAATGAATTAAAAAGGGCATAATGTTTTGTGTCACGGACGGAAGATTGTAATTGCCACCAAGAAAAAGAATTTAAGGCATTGAACACCCACTTTTTGCTCTGAGTCAAATATAATGTCTCAATTATAAAAATAGAGGCATTAAATTGAACTTTCATGTTAGGTTTAGGAGAACACTAGCTTTGGAAACAAACTTCACCACCCAAACTATGGAGTAGCTTGATTCCAGAGGTGGTATTCAGCAGGTTCTGGCCAGTTCTGGAGAACTGGTAGTGGAAATTTTGAGTAGTTCAGAAAACCGGTAAATACCACCTTTGACTGGCTCTGCCCCCATCTATTCTCTGCCTCCTGAGTCCCAGGAGGAAATGGGGATCTTGCAGTAACCTTTCCCTGGAGTGGGGAGGGAATGGATATTTTACAGTATCCTTCCTCTGCCACACCCACCAAGCCACACCACCAAGTGACCCAATGCCCACCAAGCCCCACCCACAGAACTGGTAGTAAAAAAAAAAATGAATCCCATCGCTGCTTGATTGCCAAAGTGGGGAGAACTTCTGGAGATGTTAAGTCATCATAAAGACTGTGGTAGTTTCTGGATTGGCCTTTGGTAGACTGGAGGTCCAGTCATGCCAGTCTACCAAAGCCATGCAGTTCTTGGGATGTATTTGCTAATGATCCTTTCTCTGGTACCTGGAGAAAGAGGTGGCTGCTTTAAAGCACTTCACACAGGTGAGACCCCTGCACTTCACCATGCCCTCAAATATCTTTGTGGAATTGAAACCAAACCAAAGACAGAAGCACAAACCTAAGATAAATCTTACTTCTAGAATAGAATAACAGAGTTGATAACTGTCAGATGGCCATGGCCCCCTCTCTGCCTCCGACACAGAGCCCTCGTCAGAGCCTTCCCCAGACTCCAGGACTGGCCCAGGTTCCTCCCCAACCTCCTCACTGCCCGAATCTGCTGCCAGGTCTGCTGGCTGCTGGCAGGCCACAACACTACACTGATCTGTCTAGCATGGTCTTTGAGACTCATTACAACAACAGCCTTTACAAACGGGAACAAATTTTATTCTGTCTTAAGACCAATTTGGTAGCAGCAGAATCACTGCTACTATACTTCTACAAGTGCATTCTCTTTCTTTCTCGATATTTCTCGGAGGCTGCCATGCATTAATTCCTAAAATGAAAAGCAATGGAGCAAAACTTCTCAGCTGTGGATCATATTCAGCCTTCTAGGACATCCTAAGGGACTGTGCTTAAGGAGCAGATGGAGTCACTGACCAATTGCAAACTTTGGCGCCACAGCGAAAGTTTGCGCCCGGCCGAACCAGAACAGGGAAAGCTTGCAAAATGTGAATTTAATTCAACAGGGGGGGGGGGGGAAGCAAGGGCTACAAATTGGTGTGAATGACAACAAACATGAATTCCAAGTAGCAGAAGCCGAAAAAACATATTGTCAGTTTGAAATGCTGCAGGTACAGTGTTGAAATTTTCTGCAAATAATGTAATGTTATCCTAATTAACTTAGGGCTGAAATTCAAAACAGGACCTTTTTTTACCACAGATCTTTGGAATGACTCAAAGGTGTTTTCTCAAGAGGCCACTGGACTTCCTTGAAGATGTTTCATTTCTTATCCAAGAAGCTTCTTCAGTTCTGAAGAACTGAAGAGAACTGAAGAAACGTTTTGGATGAGAAGTGAAACGTCTTCAAGGGAAAAAGAAAGAAAGTCCAGTTGACTCTTGAAAAAGCACCTTTGGGACAACCATGACCTGGATGACTGAGAATCTCCAAAGACATCTTTGGAAAGAAATTGTATGACTGATTTGGTCACCAAGCTGGATTTTCATTAGCAAATGTAAAGCAAGCTTATTTAGATTTTAGAACATGTCGTCTTGCAAGTAATTCTTTCTTCACTTCACCTTTCTTCATCAGTGAACTGTTTAGTAATTGTTATCCTTGGCCAATTTCTCATACATACATTGTGAAACAATGTGTTTACTCTTGTCTAGTAATGTAAGTGGGAAACCCACAATGTGATGTCCCTAGTTTGCATATTCATTTAACTATGTATTTATTTCATTTGCATGCTAGCAACTCCAATTTAGGGAAGGTCATGAAACAAACAAAATGTTAAAAAGTTATGATATTTATGTACCACATCTAAATTATATTAAACCAATAATATTATATTTAACCAAAATATCTTTACCATCCCCAAGGCATCAGAGGTGGTATTTAGCTAGTTCTGATCGGTTCTGGTGAAGTGGTAGCGGAAATTTTGAGTAATTTGGAGAACTGGCAAATGCCACCTCTGGCTGGCTAACTGCCCCATCTGTTTGCTGCCTCCCAAGTCCCAGCTGATCGGGAAGGAATGGAGATTTTGCAGTATCCTTCCCCTGGAGTGGGGTGGGAATGAGGATTTTGAAGTATCCTTCCCCTAGAGTGGGGTTGGAATGGAGATTTTGCAGTATCCTTGCCCTGGAGTGGGGTGGAAAGGGGGATTTTACAGTATCCTTCCCCTGCCACACCCGCCAAGCCACGCCATACTATGGCATGCTACAAAAATCACCTGTGGTGAAGGATAAATGGTAAAATGTTCATGCTGTAACCTAAAAACAGTAAAATATAAATATGTTGTAAACTGCAAAAGCTAAAACAAAAAAGAGCCACAGCAAGGAAACAGAACAAAACCCCGGTGCCAGTCTACATCTACAAAATCAAAATCAATAACATTCCATAAATAATCTCATGCAATTGCTAAATTAATCAACTTTATAGATCCGCAACAATCAATTTCTTAATTACATGCAATATGACATTCCATCAAAGGGCCTGCAGAAAACCTCAGTCTGTTAAATGATATGGCTGAGAGTTGGCGATATCAGGAGTGCAGAAAGCAGCTATCATTGGGGACAGATGCCCAAAAGCCAATGCAGTCCTGAGCCACATTACCGAGGGATAGAATCAAGATCACGTGAAGTGTTAATACCACTTTATAATGCCTCGGTAAGGCCACACGTGGCATACTGCATCCAGTTTTGGTCACCATGGTGTAAAAAGGATGTTGAGACTCTAAAAAGAGTGCAGAGAAGAGCAAAAGAGATGAATGTGGGACGAGAGGCTAAAACAGAAGAATGGTTGCTGGAATTGGGTGTATATAATGAAAAGAAGGACTAGGGCTGACATGATTGCAATATATAAAAGACTGACACAAAGAAGAGGGATTCATTCTTGGATGAGAAGTGAAACCTCTTCAAAAGAAAAACAAAACCCAAGAAAGTCCAGTTGCCTCCTGAAAAAAACACCTTTGGGACAACCATGACCTGGATGACTGAGAATCACTGTATGCAAATAATTTCCTTCTTGCCAAGTTGTGGCTTCAAGGTTTTTCTAGAGCAGGACTATTCCCGAAAAACGTTTGGAGAAGTAAGATTTATAGTTGAGAAGGGAGCACAACCCCAGGTGCCTCACCCATCGGCATCATTTCTCAGGAATATTCAGATGGTCTTCACAACTTCAGCACCATCCCAGGAAAAGTCAATTTGCATTCCAGATAAGGGTGGCAAATACACCACATTTTTCAGAGTATAAGATGCACTGGAGTATAAGACGCAACAAGGTTTTGAAGAGGAAAAATTTTTTAAAAAAATTTGCACTCTGCAAACCTCGCGAAAACAGCCCATTTTTCATGAAAACCGGCCCCTTTTGTTTTTCAAAAAAAGGGCATGAATAGCCCTTCGGAGGCTTGTAGAGTGCTCCTAAGGGGTGGGGGACCAAGAAAGAGCAAAAAATGGCCCGTTTTTCATGAAAACGGGCCGTTTTTTGTCAAATAAAGGGTATGGATAGTCTTTAGGAAGCTTATAGAGTGCTGTTGGGGATGGGGGGGCAAAAACAGGCTGTTTTCCACTCATTTCTGCCCTTCCCAGCCCCCCCGGGAGCTCTGAAAGCCTTCTAAAAGCTATGTGGCCATTTTGATGAAGGGGCTGAGTTTCGGGAGGCAAAAAATGCTGTATTCAGTGTATAAGATACACCCAGATTTTCAGCCTCTTTTTTTGAGGAAGAAAGGTGCGTCTTATACTCCGAAAAATACGTTAACCCTCTCACAGTCCATTTTTCTCTGAAATGATGCTCCTGAACTTTGCAAAAATGGACCTTTGCATTAATACATCATATATGAAGATCTACTCACAGACAGTTCAGAGATTGCTGTTGGTGAAACCTAAGGTTGTCAAGCACTTGAAGCCCTGAGAAGTGTTTCATCCAAATGGAATCATAGAGTTGGAAGGGCCCTGGAGGTCTTCTAGTCCAAGCCCCTATTCAAGCAAGAGACCTTATACCAGTGATGGTGAAGCTTTTTCGCCTCGGGTGCCAAAAGCACGTTCGTGCCCACACCAATAATTTAATGCCCCACCCCACCCCGTGTCCACTGCACATGCACATGTAACAACCCACCCTGCTGCGCCACACATGGCTTTTTGGGAGCCTGGGGAGTGCGAAAATGGCCTACCCCGCCCCTGGAGGCCGGAAACGGCCCATTTCCTGACTTCCTGTGGGCCCAGTAGGCCCATTTTTTGCCCTGCCCAGACTCCGGAGGCTTTCCTGGAGCCTGGGGATGGTGAAAACAGCCTCCCTCAGACCCCTGGAAGCCCTTCGGAGGCTGAAAACTCCCTCCCAGAGCCTCCGCACAAGTCCTGTACTTACCCGGCATCTCGTGGATATGGCTCTGTGTACTACAGGTTCGCCATCATGGCCTTAGAGGATTTCAGACAAAAAGCTGTCCAATCTGTTGTTTAAAAACCTCCAGTGATGAAGCACCCACTGCTTCTGGAGACAAGCCATTCTCACTGTTAGAAAATTCCTCCTTAGTTCTGTGTTGGTTCTTCTCCTTGGAGAAGATCTTAGAGGAGAAGCTAATCAGGGGTGTCAAACTGCATCACGAGCAGACCATGCTCACCCCAGCTCTGTGAAGGGGAAAAAATGTTGTGATACATCACGTGACGGCAGTAATGACAGCTGTGAGTTTGACACCTGTGAGCTTAGTTTCAGGAACAATGTCCTCATCCTGGTTTTGAGCTGAAAGTGTGTGTGGTAGATAATTGCTCACCGTGTTTATCCAACAAAGAGTTTCTTATCTCTGTGTCTTAACAATTCATCAAACCAAACTAGACAAGGCTGCTTCTCTCCCTCTTTCCTTAACATTTACTCAGAAGATGTCATTCCTAGAATGTGGAATTCTATGTTTCCACATCTTCACCATTATCTTCTAAACGTGTGTGTGTGTGTGTGTTCCAGCATAACTCTGGAATGCCTCAAGCAATTTGAACCAAACTTGGTGCCCAGATGACTTACTCTCTGGAAACAAATACTGTGGGTGTAAGACACCCCTGAAACCCCTCGGGGTGTGTGTTCTGTTAAGATACAGCCTGTTGTGCCTTAAAATGGCTTCTACCATACTACCATAAAGTGGCTTCTACTGAACAGCGCAGTGGAGTTGCGATGATAATGGCTTCACAGTATTCCACAGTGGGGCTCCTTCTGGTAAGGGGGAAAATTCAACATTAGGAATTAAATTTGCTTGAAACGTTTTCCCCCTATAAAAAAAATACCCGGGCAATGCTGGATTATCAACTATTTTAAGAATAAATGACTTCCAAGGCAGGGAAAAAAAATCAGACTTGATTTTGAAAGCTACTAAATCTGCTTGCTATAATGGTGATTTTGTTTCTTTTTTCCCCTCCTTTATCTTTTAATTCAGTAATGATGTATGCTAAATGCATAGCTTTATTATTCCTTTGATTACATGTAACGTGGCTTTATGTTGACCGAGGTTGATGATGCAATTTTGGGGTTATAATCAAGATGCTCCTTAAGCCTGAATTATGTCTTTGCATCCATCTGTCTTTGGGTATTTCCTAGAGATGCATTTTCATTGTTAAATTTGGAGTCGAGGAATGAAAATATAATTAATCAATGGAACTGCAATTAATCAATTTTATAATATTGGAAGTTTTTATATAGAGATTATACAACTATTTGCCTGAGATGGTATAGGGTCTCCTGCTTGAGTAGGGGATTGGACTAGAAGACCTCCAAGGTCCCTTCCAACCCTGTTATTTGGTTATTCTACTCTGAATAGGAACCCTCTAGTAAAATGAGAATATACATTGAGCAGTTTGGGATCATCTTCCTTTATTTAATCCACAGATCCTCAATAAGGTTCCCCTCTTAGCTGGAGAAGCTGCAACTGGCTGCAGAAATGAAATCAGTTCCGTATCCTGTGCAGAGTATTTAAATCAACAAGACCTTCATTTATGAGAAAGGGCAGAAGAGAAATGCTTTCGGCAAAGCTTTGATTGTGCTGTTGCTTTTCACTTGAAAGGACAGAAATAAACCTTATTAGCCTCCATAAACATTTGCAAGTAGATCTGTGTCTGGATATGTGTGTGTGTGTGTGTGTGTGTGTGTGTGTGTCTTTCTCTCTCTCTCTGTGCATATGTGTGTTTGTGTATGTGTGTGTGCATATATATATATATATATGTTTTCGTAGATTTTCACGGGTGTAGGTATGCTGGTTTTGTTGTATTCGGGTCTTTTCCCGTGTAAGGTTGAGATTGTCATTGCAACGTTTCGGCAGGATCACACCTGCCATCTTCAAGCTGTGGGCTTAAAATTTTAAGCCCACAGCTTGAAGATGGCAGGTGTGATCCTGCCGAAACGTTGCAAAGACAATCTCAACCTTACACGGGAAAAGACCCGATGTATGTATGTATGTATATATATACATACACACACAACAAGACCAGCATATATGTAACGTTTCGGCGAGGTCTCACTCGCCATCTTCAGGCTGGGTTTTGGGCTTAAAGTGTGATCGGAGCTGTCGTCTTTTTACAAATCTTGTTGTGGGGATGTGGAGTGCTGGCTTTGTTTCAGTAAGTGGAATGACCTATATCTATATCTATATCTATATCTATATCGATATCGATATCGATATCGATATCGATATAGATATAGATATAGATATAGATATTGATATAAACTTTAACTTTTAACTTTTATTTAATTTATAAACTGCGCCCTCTCCCAGAAGGGACTCGGGGCGGTGTACAGTCATATTAAAAACACAATAAATATACATAAATATAAATATAGATACAGATGTAGCTGGAGGAGGTAACATATAAACTGTACAATAGTAGTTAAAGTTCAAATTTAAAAAAGCATTAAAAACTACCCATAAAAAACTATCCCAGAATAAAATGTTTGCCAGGAGGTATAAAATGGGACTATAAATGGGCCAGGCCAGCTAATTGGAACAGGTGCGTCTTGAGTTTCTGTCGGAAGGAGCGGAGGTCGGTAGTGGTTCTGATATCGGGGGGGAGGTCATTCCAGAGGGTTGGGCCCATCACAGAGAAGGCTCTACTCCTGGGCGCCGCCCGTTGGCATTGCTTAGTGGACGGCACCCGGAGGAGTCCCTCCCTGTGGGAGCGAATTGGTCGCAGGGATGTATGAGGTAGTATGCGATCCCGCAGGTAACTAGGTCCTGTGCCATGGAGCGCTTTAAAGATGGTAGTCAACACCTTGAAACGCACCCGAAAAACCACAGGCAGCCAGTGCAGCTCGCGCAGGAGAAGTGTTATGTGGGAGTACCTGGTACTCCCCATGATAGCCCGCGCGGCCGCATTCTGAACTAGCTGTAGTCTTCGGGTGCATCTCAAGGGGAGCCCCATGTAGAGAGCTATATCATCTATATCTCTATCTCTATCTCTATCTCTATCTCTATCTCTATCTCTATCTCTATCTCTATCTATCTATCTATCTATCTATCTATCTATCTATCTATCTATCTATCTATCATCTATCTATCATCTATCATCTATCTATCTATCATCTATCTATCTATCTATCTATCTATCTATCTATCTATCTATCTATCTATCTATCTATCTATCTATCTATCTATCTATATGTTTTCGTAGATTTTCATGGGTGTAGGTATTCTGGTCTTGTTGTATTCGGGTCTTACACGGGATCTTACATGGGAAAAGACCTGAATACAACAAGACCAGCATATATATAATTTATATATAAAATTTATTTATTTATCAGTACAAATACAACATATATATATATATATATATATATATATATATATATATATATATATATATATATATATGTGTGTGTGTGTGTGTGTGTGTGTGTGTGTGTGTGTGTGTGTCTGTGTCTGTCTGTGTGTCTGTGTGTGTCTGTGTGTGTCTGTGTGTGTCTGTGTGTATATGTATATATGTATATATATATATGTGTGTGTCTGTGTCTGTGTGTCTATATGTGTGTCTATATATGTATAAGTATGTATGTTTGTGTGTATGTATACTGTGCATGTGCGTGTAAAATACCAGCAGAAACCCCGCTTTCCTCCTGCGTCCAGGTCTTGGCGTAGCTGGTGTGGCCAAGTTAGAGAGCAGCCTGATGTTATTATAGTAAACAGAACTTAAGCACAGCTGGCAAGATTGATCAGGAGACATTAAGGTGAACTTCAGCAAATGACCGAGGCAGGAGAAACAAGGCCTGAATATGGAAATGGTTCTCTTTGGGGAGTGAGCACCATTAGTTTTGACTTTGAACAGGCTGAAGGAACTGATACGCAGCCTTCCTCTCCTCTCTTCCTGCAACAGCAGCGCCTGTTTATTCCGTAAAGCTCTGCTTTCTCTTTTTCATAGCTCTTTGCTCAGTTAGACTCACTCCAGGCTTCACTGACATTTTGGTTCTCATCCTCAACAGGTAGGAGAGGGGGGGGGAATCACCCAACTGATAAAGGAGATCAGTGTGTATCTTACACTGGAGCATCACCAAAGGTTTTGGTTTTTCACTGAGTAATATCTTTCACTGAGAATACTGAGTATGTACCTTAGAAGACGCTGATGGAGCTCATGGCCTGGTTTCAAATCAACGCTGATCATCTGGAAGAGGGTTAAAATATTCCTCCGCTAGACAATGTTGCATAGGCATGGGTTGAGTATGGGCCATGTGTTTCTGGTTTGGCTTGTTCCACATTGACATGGAGTCTTTACTGATTAGCTCTTGGGCCATATCAAACAATAACAATACCAATAGCATTTAGACTTATATACTGCTTTGCAGTGCTTTACAACCCTCTCTAAGTGGTTTACAGAGTCAGCATATTGCCCCCAACAATCTGGCTCCTCATTTTATCCACCTCGGAAGGATGGAAGGCTGAGTCAACCTTGAGCTGTGTGAGATTTGAACTGCCATATTTCAGTCAACCGGCAGTCAGAAGAAGTGGCTTGCAGTACTGCACTCTAACCACTGCACCACCGTGGCTCATATGCTCCTGATAGGATTTTAACCTATCTCTGTGGATGCTTGTAAGGTTCCTTTCAAAGCAGGCTTTACAATCTCTATTTTCCCAAGCTGAATGCACCTCACTAGCTATCTCTGTGCATCACGGTTACTATAAATATTTTGCTTTTGATTGAAAATCAAATGGGGGTATGATCAAATACTTGAAAGTCACAGTGTACAATAGAATCAGTTTGCAGATGTTTGATGCCAGATAGCAACAGTCGAGCTGAAGGAAAAAAAAAAAAAACCAAATGGCAAACCAATAAATACATAAACAAAGAACCAGAAGACTCTGATTCAGAAGTGGTATTCAACCAGTTCTGATGGGTTCTGGAGAACCGATAGCGGAAATTTTAAGATTGGGGAAGGAATGGGGATTTTGCAGTATCCTTCCCCTGCCACACCCACAAAGCCATGCCTATAGAACTGATAGTAAAAATTTCGGAATTTCATCACTGCTCTGATTCAAGGCTCAACAACAGGGAAACTAGTGCCTCTGTGGAGATTCTCAAATTGTTTTTTTTTTCCTGAAAACATTTCACTTTCCATTGAACAAGCTTCTTCAGTTCTTCTTCAGAACTACTTCTTCAGAACTGAGGAAGATTCTTGGATCAGAAGTAAAATGTTTTCAAGGGGAAAAAGTGAAACCTTTTCAAGAAAGAAAATCAAGAATATCCATTTGCCTTATGGAAAAGCACCTTTGGGACTAGTATCTATGTGCAGAGAAAGTCTGTATTTGAAACAACGAACTTCTCCAGTGAATTTGACTTAGTTGCCAGCTAACTCCTGCCAGGAATGCATATTGGCTTTAAAAACTATACAGAGAGAGATAAAGTAAGGATTATTTAATGAGAACATATTTACCTTCTATGGTTGTAAAGTACACCTTTTGTTCTTTGGATCCATGTCTTTTCAAACCACTAACATATTGCTACATCCCTGTGTGAAACTGAACTTACGAGTTCATTCCAGGTATGTTCCAAACCAAAGTAGATTTGCTACTCTTCCACTCCATCTTCTGCCATGTTCTCCATAACACCTTTCCTGCATTTGAATTCAAATCACTATGAAGTGAAGGGAATACCAGACAGGGGACCATAATTGATGGAGAAGTGATGTAACCCACTTACAACAGCCAATCAATCAATCAACCAGAATAGAGCTGAAAGGGAAGTGCAAGGTCTTCTAATCCAACCCTCTGCTCAAGCATTTCAGACAAGTGACTGTCCAGTCTCTTCTTAAAAACCTCCAGTAATGAAGCAGCCACAACTTCTGAAGGCAAGCTGCTCCACTGATTAATTGTCCTCACTGTTAGGAAGTTTCGCCTTCATTCCAGGTTGCTTCTCTCCTTGATTACAATACAATACAATACAATACAATACAATACAATACAATACAATACAATACAATACAATACAATACAATAGCAGAGTTGGAAGGAACATTAGAGGTCTTCTAGTCCAACCCCCTGCCTAGGCAGGAAACCCTATACCATTTCACACAAATAGCTATCCAACATCTTCTTAAAGACTTCCAGTGTTGGGGCATTCACAACTTCTGGAGGCAACTTCTGTTCCACTGATTAATTGTTCTAACTGTCAGGAAGTTTCTCCTCAGTTCTAAGTTGTTTCTCTCCTTGATTAGTTTCCACCCATTGCTTCTTGTCCTACCTTCAGGTGCTTTGGAGATTATCTTGACCCCCTCTTCTTTGTGGCAACCCCTGAGATATTGGAACAATGCTATCATGTCTCCCCTAGTCCTTCTTTCTCTTAAACTAAACATTAGTTTCCATCCCTTGTTTCTTGCCCTGCCCTCTGGTGCTTTGGTAAATAACTTGACCCCCTCATCTTTGTAGCAACCTCTCAAATACTATAAGGCTATGTACACTACTGATTCATTGTCTACTTTTACTGTATGTAAGACACATACTATCTTACAGCAACTCTTGGTATAAAACCTGTAGACCAAAAGAATAAAATGCTGAATATATATGAAAAAACCCTCATAGATATGTTAAGGATATGTTACTAGGATTCTATTTAATTAGGCTTCCACTTAGTGAGCATCTGGGTTTCTTCTTATCTTCTCCCATTGAAAATAATCTAGTTTTGGTGAACTTTCCAGCTTCGTTTCTCTACGGCTGCATAAGAGCACCTGGCTGCAGGTGTTTAAAATGCAAAAGAATATTATTATTATTTTTTTCATATCTGCAGCTTGTACAACGTATTTGAAGCTCCAGGGATATCTGATAAGTTCCTCCAAAATACTTCTGTGCTGAATATGCTTTCTAGGCATATTCTCCATATGGGAAGGCAGTCCCTGCATGAACTGAATTTATCAGAATAACATCCTATATATTTGACTGATACAATTAAAGCTTTGGTGATTTTTTTTTATTGTATACTAGTGCTGATAACCCGGCCTTGCCCTGATTATTTATTTATAGGGGGAAAATGCCTGGACCAAAATAATGTTGGATTTTCCCATTTACCAAAAGGAGCCCTCTTATAGAGTACTGTGAAGCCATTACCATGGCAACTCCGCTGCAATGTACAGTAGAAACCATTGTAAGGCAGTACAGTAGAAGCCACTTTAAGGCACAATAGGCTGTATCATAACAGAACACACACTCTGAGGGGTGTTGGGGTGTATTACCCCCACAGTATTTGTTTCCAGAGAGTAAGTCATCTGTGTACCAAGTTTGGTTGAAATTGCTCAAGGCGTTCCAGAGTTATGCTGTAACAAACACACAGCCATTTCTATATAGAGAGATATGTGTTGTACTTCATACTGTATGTTTTAATGCTAAATGGAAAAGATCTTTTTTTCAGCAGGGGTAGACTTGTCAAACCAAGGACACCACAAATGCCTATTTACTAATATTGCCCTATGCTAAGGTGCAAAAAATAACCAGCAATATCAATTAAATATTGAGTTTAGAACGCTACTTGTGCAGGCGTCGACCACTTCTCATGTAATTTGTATGATGTCAGGAGGCCGAGAAATAATTTGTCCCTTATCATTGGAGGCCTCCCAACCCAACCAACGTTTTGGAGAGTAGATAACTTCAAGGAGATACTATTTGTAGCAGAAGCACCTGTTAAAACCATCTGACTATGCAGATGGGGGAGTGAGTTTTTCGGAGAAGGAAGAAATTCCCAGGGATTGTCTTGGCAACAACGTTTCAGCAAGGTCTCACTCGCCATCTTCAGGCTGGTGTTTTGAGCTATACACACAAACCCACCCACACACACACATCCAGATGTGTTGAAGGAGGCTGCTTCTAATTTGTTGCCAGTTTGAGCAATCATGACCAGCAGAGACAAATTATATATTCCCGGTGGATTGGGATGAAAATAACACATTTTACATTTTCTTCTACATCTTGGAGACTAAGAACAAAAGTCATGTTTTTAACGATTTAAAAGCCAACTTATCCCAAGACAGATGCACGTGAATAATCCTTTTCCTCCCCAAAGATTGAGAATTAAGTCTTTTTGAAGAGTAGATGGGAGATTTGACCTGCCAGCCATTGACTAAGTTGAAATAACTTTTTTTTTTTTAAAAAAATGACCTTTACTATTTGAGATTCTTATTTGTCTGTCTTGCCATACCAAAAGACAACAGCTCAAACATTCTTGGGAGCCATTGATAGGATAGGATAGAATAGCAGAGTTGGAAGGGACCTTGGAGGTCTTCTAGTCCAACCCACTGCCTAGGCAGGAAACCCTACACCACTTCAGACAAACGGCTATCCAACATCTTCTTAAAAACTTCCAGTGTTGGAGCCTTCACAACTTCTGGAGGCAAGTTGCTCCACTGATCAATTGTTCTAATTGTCAGGAAATTTCTCCTTAGTTCTAGGTTAGTTCTTTCATTTTATCATACCTGACCAAGTTTCCCTGAATTTTTATTCAAACCTGTTACCTAAATCACAAACTGGTTTTTTTTTTGGGGGGGGGAAGCATATGAATGTAATCCTTGTATATGGGTGGGAATCAGTGGAAGTGAAATAAACAATTAATAAACAGTTTTCAACCTGAAGATGATCTACATCACAGTATTATTAATTCTTTTGCACTATTTCAGCTACTACCTGTTTTAGCCAGATCGGCTAATAATAACCGTGAAAGGAAATCTGTATTCTAGTAAATTATTTCAGAAGAAATTTCCTTCTGCTGTTTGTATGCTCACAAATGCCTAGGAAATAAATAGGAATAAAGGAAGTTGAACAAATTAGCATCTGCATCATAGCTCTTCCCTTTATAATAAATGTTGTATTGTCCTTTTTATAGGCTTCTAGAAATGCCACCTGGGTTACCATGGAGCAGATAAAAACAACAATTAAACAAAGCATGAAACAAGGTTAAAATCAATGTAAAATTACACTTTGCTATTTGAACAACTAAATTAAACTACTGACATTGGGGAGCCTACTCTTAACCCTAAAGGGAGACCATGTTTCTGTCTGTATTTGCTAATTTATGATCACAATAAAGATTTGGTTTGATTTGATCTGTTTGAGATTCACTGCAGGGAGAAAAAAAGCCTTACATTTTTTTATATTGGTTCATAGGAACCTGTTGCTGGGGTGGACATTCTTGGTACAGGTGGGTGGACAGCCTTGATCCAAGTGGACAATGGGGGGGGAAGGCGGCTGGAGCAGTTTGAATTGAGAGGGAGCAGTGGCTCCATCTGACATTATGAGAACAGGAAGAGGGAGAGGGAGAGGGAGGGAGGGGGAGGGAGGGAGGGAGGGAGGGAGGGAGGGAGGGAGGGAGGGAGAGAGAGAGAGAGAGAGAGAGAGAGAGAGAGAGAGAGAGAGAGAGAGAGAGAGAGAGAGATTAACTCAGTCAAGCATAAAACAATAGCCACTGTATAATCACATCAAAAAATGTTCATTGGTTATGTTACTTATTGTCAGTGTATCTAGTCCTTCAGGATATTCACTATTAACCCGCAGATTGCTCGCTGGTCGTGTGTGTGTGTGTGTGTGTGTGTGTGTGTGTGTCTGTCTGTCTGTCTGTTTGTCTGTCTGTGTAAATTTGGCAGATGAAGAAGATGAGAAACAAGCTCTGGCTTGTTTTTGGAGTAAAACCCTGTTTTGGAGCAGGGTTTAGGGTGATTTGGGGTAAGGGTGGAGTTACCTTTCTTTTACTGGGTTGTTCCAAAACACTATTTGTGTCTAACATGTTGGAAAGGGTGGGTCTACATTTTAAATGAATTAGAATTTGTTGGTCTTTCCTTTCCTTTCCCTTTCCATCTTTTCCCTTATCTTTTCCTTTCTTTTCTTTCCTTTCCCTTTTCTCTTCCCATCTTTTTCCTTTCCTTTCCCTTTTCCCATTCCCATTCGCTTTCCTTCCTTCCCTTCCCATCTTTTTATTTTCCTTTCCTTTCCTTTCCTTTCCTTTTCCTTTTCCCTTTCTTTCCCTTCCCATCCGATCCCATCTTTTTCCTTTCCTTTCCTGCCCCCTTCCCCTTTATCTTTCCTCTCCTTCCCTTCCCCCTCCCTTCTCATCCCCTCCCCTCTCCTCTCCCCTTCCCCTTGAGAACAAGAAAGCCTAAGAAAGAATCGCTTTAGTTCTTCCATTGATTTCTACAATTCTTTTCCTTCTAAGAGTTTGCGCCCTCTTTACTTTCGGAAGAATTTGTCTTCCCTATTATTGAAAATTGTTTAAAGATGAACAAAAAACAGAAAACTGACAACCACGATGTACCATCACTGGGTCTGAGTCACATTTTAAACTTCAATCTGGGAGGCCAACAAGTATAAGATGGAGAGTTAGAAGATGCTGTTTAATTACATTTGGGGGATGGGAAGCTTGATCAAAATGCTTTCCCGTCCTTAAGATTTAGCAAGTTCGGCGAGAAAACACAACAGGTTTTTTCCCGTCACACATTTGCTAAAACCATTTATATGAGTTTGCACACAAGCCAGTTTTAATCCCTTAATAAATTAAATTAAATTAAATTAAATTAATGGCAAGAAGGCATCACTACAAAGAAGGAGCCCTGTAATGACTGAATACAGGGCAGGCCACAACCCTTCTCTTCGTACAACACCATCTTAATTCCAAGTACATGTGTGTGTGTGTCACTCACAAAAACAAACACAACAATGGTATCCTTGAAGCCCCCCCTTTTTAACTGTTTGAACTTCTGTGGATGCCCCACAGACACCAGGGTAGGCTGCTAGTGTTTCGCAGGGGTTCAGGAGAACCTTTAGCTAAGATTCTGTGCAGTTTGGAGAATCCCCAAATCCCACTCCTGGCTGGCCCTGCCCACTCCACCCCTCTCCTCCTAGGAGTCCCTACGTGGCCCGTTTTGGATGCAGGTAAGTGCAGGGCATGCACGGAGGCTCAGGAAGGGCGACAAACAGGCCTACCAGAAGTTCAGGAAGGCCAGAAACGGATCTGTTTCCAGCCTCTGGAGTCTGGGGAGGCTGTTCCTGCCTTCCTGGAAGCTCTAGGAAAGCCTCTGGAGCCCGAGGAGAGCAAAAACACCCCCCCCATGGTGCAGGAAGCCGACTACACCACACCCACCTTGGCCATGCCCAGCCAGCCACGAGGCAGATAACTCTTTGCTAAATTTTTTGAAGCCCACCCCTGACAGAGACGTGCATTGCATTATGGGTGCGGGGGCGCACACAAGCTTTCGGCATGCAATGACACAAAGGTTAGCCCTCACTGGTTTAGGGTATCCTGCTTGGGCGGGGGGTGGGGTGGATTAGATGATTCACAAGGTCCCTTCCAACTCTGTTAATCTGTTAAATGTCTCTTTAGAGGACAAAATGTAGAGTTCGTTCACAACTCAGAAGAGAGTACAAAAGAAAAAGATTTTTTATTTTCAAACCTAAGCACAGGAGCTGAACAACTGGGCACCATTTTGAGTGGCATTTACATTAATTGGAGACCTGAAGATACACATGTCGTTTTTCTGATTAGTGTCTAAACCAAGAAGAGTAGTAACTCTTAGCTCCTTTAATCTCCAACTTCCTGTATTGAACTGGTCAGGCATTTTTGCGGTCATTTAGCAACAACGAGATTGAGCAGGTGGTTTGGGTTGAAGAAATAAAAGAAACGCTATTATTATAGGCAGGGAAATAAATCCTGGTTACATGTTAGTTCAAGAGATTTGGACAAGTCTGTGGGGAAACCTGAGACCAGCCACAAAAGGCAGAGGGCAATGTCCTATCCATGTCTATGGAGAAATAAATCTCAGAAAGAATGTGTAGGGTTGCAGCTATGAATGTCTATCACTGCAAGTCAATCTATATCAAAGTCTCCTCTGTTGATGTTAGTTGACATCTGGACACTAAATGGACTTGTAACTCATTGCCTGGTTGTGTTTGCTTTAATTTGGAAGCCTGCTTTATAAACCACGCATGGTGATGACTTCATGTTCTGATTGAAGTTAGTCATCTCTTTATTGTTCCAGAGTTATTTAAATATGATCATTTGGGATTATGTTAGTAATTATGTTTAGATTGAAAGCGCTCTTCTCTTCTGCACAGGGCAGGAAGCCCTGTTTGTTGTGTAATAGTCCACTCACATTTTCCAAAAGTGTCTGGGTGCCAGAGGGACCAGAAAGCTTTGCAAGTCTCTGGAGCAGAAAGGAATAATCATCTATTAGAATGCCAATAGGGATGCGGTGGCTCAGGGGCTAAGACGCTGAGCTTGTCGATCAGAAAGATCGGCAGTTTGGCGGTTTGAGTAGTGAGCTCCCGTTACTTGTCCCAGCTTCTGCCAACCTAGAAGTTCGAAAGCACGTAAAAAATGCAAGTAGAAAAATTAGGGATCACCTTTGGTGGGAAGGGAACAGCGTTCCGTGCACCTTCAGCATTTAGTCGTGCCGGCCTCTTTGGACAGTGCTGGCTCTTCAGCTTTGAAACGGAGATGAACACCGCCCCCTAGAGTCGGGAATGACTAGCACATATGTGCAAAAGGAACCTTTACCTTTACCTAGAAAGCCAATGCCATAACACATAATTTAATCATATAGTTTGTTTTATAGCATGAAGGTCAAAAGAAACTCTTTCTATTATTTGGAGGAAAAAAATCACCATTATTAACCATCTTGAAGGATATTTCTGCAATAGTTACAGGATCCCACCTTCTCATCCTATTAACACATTGCTCAAAGATCTACGGAGATTCTCAGTCATACCAGGTCATGATTGTTCCAAAGGTGCTTTTTCCAGAGGCAACTGGACTTCCTTGCTGAAATAGTTTTGTGTGTAACAGCCTTAAAATCTTTTAGTTGCATAATTTCCCCCTGCAGAGATTCTTTCTTCCTGCTCTTGGAGTGATATTTTAATGGTATCACACAAAATATTTTCACCACCTTTCAACCATTTCATGAGTGATTTGCAACAAACCAGAACTTTCTGAATCTCACTAAGAATTTGAAGAGCAGCTGATAACTGTAAATTACTATGATAAAATATCCAGTGTCTAAGCCTGATCTAAGAAGGGTTGTGTAAATCCAGTGGAATAAAGCTATCGGCTTTCACAACTAAGCTTTCTTGCTTTCTTCTTCCCTCTCTCTCTTTTCATTCTTTCTCTCTCTCTCTCTCTCCTTCTTTCCTTCCTTTCTTTTTCCTTCCTTCCTTCTTCTTTTTCCTTCCTTCCTGCCTTCTTTCCTTCCTTCCTCTTCTTTCTCTCATTTCATTCTCTCTCTCTCTCCTTCTGTTCTTTCTTTCTTTCTTTCTTTCTTTCTTTCTTTCTTTCTTTCTTTCTTTCTTTCTTTCTTTCTTTCTTTCTTTCTTTCTTTCCAACCAACTGACCAAACCCCATTAAACTCTGCTTCTGGTTGACCTATAACTATTATGAGCCTTATGTAAACAAGTCTTTCATGAAAGAAGGAAGTATCTTTTTCGTTTGAAAATCATTTCGATTCGTTATGTCCGGTTTTGTGTTGAAAATTATCATTCCAATTTTTCCAGCCTCTTGCTCCCTTCCTTCGCCTTGCGAATTAAAATTAGCCATAAGCAAATAATCAGGAGCATGTGAATAATGTGTAGCATAAGTGAATAAGAAATAGATACAATACACACATGCACGCACGGAGTCCTTCCAACTTCCCCTTTTGGGTTAGAAAATAAACAATCATGTCTTATCATTAGCAAAGAAACAATAATCAGCGAGACGTGAATACTATTAAAAGGCAGGGTGATTTTACGACGAAGACAGGAGAAATAATAGAAAAATGCAAAAGGTCTGCTGTTTGCATCTCGTAAGGAATGGCTAGAAAATGAGATTAATCAAGGAGCAGACATTTGGAAGAAAGTTTGTGGAAATGCCTGACAGTCGTGCTCTTTTGCCTCATTTCAAATGTTGGCAGGGTAGCAGGCAGCTCCCAGGGAAATGTGCTCCTTTCATACTTGAGTAATTGATGAATTGTATGCAATATGCAAATGAGAATCCATAAATCTTATGAATGACAGCTTAATTTATGTGAGCCTTAATGAATGCAGGATTAGATTTTAATTAAATATCCTCAAAGGCACCCTGAGTCGTCAGGGTTTTTAGGCCCTTTTTTTTATTATTATTTGAAGACTTTCTACCCCACCTCCCACTGCTTTGCAGTTGCTTATTATGAAAATGGAAAAATCGGGTAAAAAAAAAACTTAGAAGAGTTTCTCTTTCGACAAGAAAACATTGCACAATTTGTGTGTGTGTGTGTGTGTGTGTGTGTGTGTGTGTGTGTGTGTGTATGCATAAAACTCTTCTTTGGTTAATAATAAGCATTTAACCAGAATATCTACAGATCTTTTAAAACTTCCTACCCATTTTGATTAGCTTTAGTTGCTGTTGTCGTCTGGTATCGGTGAGCTATTTTTAATTAAACGAAAAGTTAATAAAATGCTCAAGAAATGTTCCCCTTGCTACAGAGCTCCTCACCATCCGACTGGGCTCTTCATTCCAGCGTTTTCAGGGTTAAATTGCATTTCTCTGTTATAAAGGTTGCACCTATTTTATTCCTCACTTCCAAATTCTGGTCTAAAGTTAAGTTTAAGTGCCAAAAAAACAGTAGTATTTTTTTTTGGTTTGGTTTTAAAAAGTTAAGAACCCCCTCCTCTGAAGAAATCTTATATAGTTGATAAATAATAAACTGTAATAAGGTAAAGGATCCCCTCGCACATATGTGCTAGTTGTTCCCGACTCTAGGGGGCGGTGCTCATCTCCGTTTCAAAGCTGAAGAGCCAGTGCTGTCTAGAGAGGACTCCATGGTCATGTGGCCGGCATGACTAAATGCCAAAGGCGCATGGAACGCTTTTACCTTCCCATCAAAAGTGGTCCCTATTTTTCTACTTGCATTTTTACGTGCTTTGGAACTACTAGGTTGGCAGAAGCTGGGATTTGTAATGGGAGCTCACTTCGTTACACTGCACTAGGGATTCAAACCGCTGAACTGCCAACCTTTCTGATCAACAAGCTCAGCGTCTTAGACACTGAGCCACCATGTCCCTATTTTAATAAAAGATGTTAAAAACAAACCAGCAGCTTAAGGCTCACTCTTGCAAAGTGACACCAAAAAACACAAGCACATTTTTAAAAATTATTATCATTTAGGTGACCAGTAGGAAGTCTTTCACTGAGTCAAACCTTCATTGCCTGAGGCATATGGGAAATCTGATAACACAACTGCATACGGATTCAATCCTATCCATTTAAATGTAAATATACATTCAGAAGATGTTGGAAACTCTCTGCCTTTTTGGGTAACGAATACTGTCAAAGATTTTTTTAAAAAAACAACAACAAGTATACATTTTAATAGAAACCGTTTCCTGTATTTCTCCATCAAATCTGGAATGTAATTTCGGTAACTGATCTGCTCGACCAATACCCATGTCAATTAATTGGTTAATCTGATTAGTTAAGATGTATTTCTAAAGCACAAAAACATTCCCTTCCCGACAGAGTTCTTAAATTGCATGGATTTGAGAGGGAGAAATTAAACATGCAGCTAACTTTATCATGCAAATCGGTGAGGTTTATAAGTTTTGGCTGCATCAGAACTTCTGTGAATTTCAGCCGTTATATATCTTGTCTTTCCTGAAGTAGAGGTTGAACCAGGCTATTTCCGAACAAATTATCATCCAACCTAGCCTGATATAATTCTTGGGCTTTGCGCATGCTCCAAACTTGGTTTACACCTTGCACTTCTTTTCATTATCAGTCTAACTAACAATATCGGTATTTATTTATTAAATCAAATTTATGCAGCTGCACATCTCACCAAAAGCAATTCTGGATGGCACCCCAAAATCAGGTTAAACAATAGAGGTAAGAATGGATATAAAATATAAAAATCCGTAGGAATACATTTCATAAAAAATTCAAGATACAAACTATAGGCTAAAGGAGGATCAGAGTGGCATCTTGAACAGGGAAGCCGTTTAACCAAGTTTCTAGTTGCTTGGAAGCACCAGATCTAATAACTTAACTAGGTCTTGAGGGCCTTTATCAAAAGGGACAGATGATATAATTTTACAGGGGAAGGGGGAAGAGGATAAGGGGGTCACTAATAAGGGTTACAAATCAACCATTCAACTTGAATAACAGACTAGACTAGACTAGAATAACAGAGTTGGAAAGAACCTTGGAGTCATCTAGTCCAATTTCCTGCTCAAGCAGGTGACCCTCTACCATTCCAGGCTGTCCAGTCTCTTCTTAAAAGCCTCGAGTGAGGGAGCACCCACAATTTCTGAAGGCAACCCGTTTTCCTGGTTAATTGTTCGCACTGTCAGGAAGTGTCTCCTTAGTTCTAGGTTGAAATAAAGTATTAATTTGGTAGAATGAGCAGGGAGAAAGGTTTGAAATAAAATCTGAGGTTCTTTTGAGCAACATGCATGCCCTACAGTTGAAGTAGTTTGGATGTAAATACTTTGCCTTTGGCATGCCCTTTTCCCTTTCACAATGTTTGTTATACGTGTTGGTTGGTCTTTATCAGTCAGGCTGATTGAAATGTATATAATGTTATTTTTTCTGATGATATCTGTTATATTGGAAATTTTCAGATGAGCTCCTTGAGCTATTGTGTTGTTATTCGCAAATGTACTGTAGATATTTCTGGTAGTTTCTGCTCCTGTCATTCTTAGCCAACCGTTGTTAATCCAGGCAGTCATTTTTCCTGTTTTTTAGAGTTATTTCGTGATTATTCATGACCATCAACTTCAGCACAGCATATTTATTTTGGAAAAAGAGCCTCCCAAGAGAAGTATATAAAAATGCATTAGAGTTGATCGGCTGCAAAGTTTTTGTTTTTTTGTTTTAAAATGGGAATTTATTTTTGGTTCGTGATTTTTTTGTTTTTTCTGGAATTCAGTTCTTGAAAACATATTCAAGGTTATAACACAGTCTTGTTTATACTGAATTAATCTAATAGTTTATTAATTATTTTTGTTGGAGGGATCAAGTGATTCAATGTTCATAGGGCAATTTGTATGAGCAGCTTTGCACTGAAACAGCCCTTTTCTTAATGGCTGTACACTGCAAAAAATTCATGCCAATTAGGGAAGAATAAATAGCAACATGCAAATTTAAAGCAAGACGCTAACATATTTCAGAGTTCTTGATTATCCTGAGCGTATTTTGAAAGAATCTCATTTGTATCCAAATATGTTTTATTTTATTTTTCTCTAGGAATGTTGGACATAGAATGAATGAATATATAAACACGATGAATGTGTTAAAATAAATATAATTAAAAATTGATCTTGTCGCTTAGCGGTGATTTAGCATGCAGTGCCTTCAAGGAACTTGTGCTTTTGATAATATAGAAAAGTTACATTTTGGAACGATGAGATTTAGTGAGCATGTCTCTTTTTACACTAATTGCACAACATTAATATTAGAAATATCTGGAACAGCAACTAAGTTTGCGATGCTCGCTGAAATTCTTCCCCAAGAAACCCCAAATTTCACGCTGTTATACATTATGCATGAAAATCAACAATCTGCTTTGTTTTAGTTGTTTATTTATCTGTTTTATTGGATTATTCCGGTTTGGCTAGATCCTGTGCTGATTAATGAAAGCTGAAATTTCCTTCCGAGGTGGGTAAATTGAGGACCTAGATTTTGGGGGGGCAATATGCTGACTCTGTAAACTGCTTAGAGAAGGCTGTAAAAGCACGATGAAGCAGTATATAAGTCTAAATGTTATTGCTATAAATCTAAGTGATATTGCTTTTGTTATTATGGTAGTAAAGGATCCTGGGATACTCAGAAGGACATACATCTGAGGCATTTGAAAGAGAAACATGTTTATAAGTTTTCTTTCGTTTCATTTCAGCATTTCAAAAGCTTGTGAAATGTATCCACATTGACAATACTGAGAATTTAGCATCTACAGTAAGTAGATGTTTGAAAAGAATCTGATACCACTAGTCTACCTGGCTCTTCATCTTAATGTTATTTTTTTTAAAGAAAACATGATCTTAATAGAGTAAGAGATTTCAAACTAGAGACAGTTGGAAAAGTACAGAAGAATAGTTTTCATAAGTGGTCCCCCCCCTCTATATTATCTCATTCCAGTCTATGATAGGTCACAATTATCTAGGTGTAAGAACATTCTGACAGGTGTAAAAGTAACTGATTGATATAAACTCCGTATGAAAATGAACCTTTTGATAAAACCATTGTAGTTAAACTGATAAGTAAAGTACAGAGAACATAAGTGTCTGCTATTATGTATCATTTTATTCTCTTTATGTTGATCTTGATCTTTTAAATGGATAGTAAAATGTAGACAAAAGATGTGGGAAAGAAAGCATTTGACTGCTAACAGGGCATTATTTTTGTATCATGAGAATTGAGTAAGGGGGAAAAAATCCTCACATTCTATTAAACTAGACTCAGTATCCCATGGAAAATACAATTTAATCAGGTTGTAGGCTCTGGGACATAAGATTATTGTTTCTTAAAGGAGACTTATCAAAGAACTGTGAGCATTTAATAGTGAGTATTAATTTTCTCTTCTTTTATTTAGCAGACTTAGTTTAATAAAGTCATAAAAAGAATGAGAACGAGAAAAAGAAATTAAAGTCATAATGAAGGCAAAGGTAGTGTAGCTTAATCTAATTTACCCAAAGCCTGTCGACTCTAATTGTACATGGATTTCCCTCCCTGTAGATCAAGGGTATTAAACTCCCACACGTTGGCCACACCCATGCCTGGTTTAGCAAAGGGAAGGGGGAAGTCCCGATAAATCATGTGATGCCACTGTGACGACGTGGGTTTGACACCCCTTTTGTAGATCATGGCTGTTACCACCACATCCATCCACAGATTCGTGTATTACTTTTTGTTTTTGAAGTTCCTCAGGAACAAACCTTTCTACTTCCCACCTCCCCCTTTTTGTAGGGAGTCAGCAAGAACATTTATTATGCTCTTAAGAGCCGTGGTGGTGCAGTGGTTAAAATGCAGTATTGCAGGCTAATCTGCCAACTGCCAGCAGTTTGATTCTCACCAGGCTCAAAGTTGACTCAGCCATCCATCCTTCCAAGGTTGGTAAAATGAGACCCAGATTGTTGGGGGCAATAGGCTGACTCTGTAAACCGTTCACAGGGTGCCTGTGAAGTGGCATATAAGTGTAAGTGCTGTTGCTAGTCTATTGCTATTTGTTAAGCAGAATGCTAGTTACCTAGTTATTTGAAGCAAAGCGTATTTTAACCATCTTCTGGTTACACCATCTACATCTGAGGTCTTACCTTTCTCCTCATTCCCACAGGATTTTATGGGTTCTTCTTTTTTAAATCAACCTTTTAGGTGACATGAACTTTTACATGTTTAGATCCATTCCTCTCTCCAGCATCTCACTCTCTTTTCCGAACAGGTCTCTAAAATTTCCCCTTCCGGTATGAAACTTAATTTAGTTTCATCTGGAAAGAGTTCAGTCTTTTCATTTTTAGTTACATTCAGTCTGCTGGGCACTTCCTGTTTCTTCGTTTAGCTTCTCAACAGAGGAGGACGGATACCACCCCATCTATCTCCTGTCTTCAACACAGAAGTCCCAAAAGGTTGCACACCCATTTGCACTCTGATTCAGGTGACCCTGAGGGTACAGATGAAACCCCTAAGTGGCTTCGACACGATTTACTATCTGGAATCAAATATTGTGGGGGTAAGATCCTCCTAACACCCCTCGGTGTGTGTGTGTGTGTGTGTGTATGTGTGTGTGTGTGTATTTCAGCATAACTCTGGAACACCTGGGCCATTGAAATGAAAATGAATCAATTATATCTACAGTGTCAAATCACAGTACTTTTGACAGTGATAGTGTGCATTTTGGATTCAAGTTCATGTGTGTGTCTGTGTGTCATTCCGGAGCATAACTCTGGAATTCCTGGGCCGCTAAAATGAAAAGGAATCAATTATATCTACAGTGTCAAATCACAGTACTTTTGACAGTGATAGTGTGCATTTTGGATTCAAGTTCATGTGTGTGTCTGTGTGTCATTCCGGAGCATAACTCTGGAATTCCTGGGCCGCTAAAATGAAAAGGAATCAATTATATCTATAGGGAATTACTTTGACTTCACACTATCGATACAATTTGTTCCTTTTCCTGTCTAATACAGGATTAGGATAAATAAATATCCGGGCAACACTAGCCGGTTATCAGCTAGTACAGTATAAATCCTTCCATTCCCCATCATTTGGTCAGAACTGAAGAAGCTTCTTAGATGAGAAGTAAAACGTTTTCAAGGAAAACCCAAGAAAACCCAGTTGCCTTTTGAAAAGCACCTTGGGGACATTAAATATTTCCCTCCTCTGAGTTCCTTGACATCTCAGCCTTGCCACATTAGAACATGAAAATGTTAAGTCCACCTTACCCCTCTTTCCAAAATGCTGCCAGTGAATCAGATAAATGCAAAGTGACTTGCAGGTGATATTGGTAGCAGATGAGGAACATCTTATGTTAATTCTCCATACATTTCAATGAGCTTCGCTTGTTTGTTTCCTTCCCATTTCAAACATACCAATTTCACTTACATCTGATTTTTTTTTAAAAAGAATAGGTTCGTTTGCATATAACATACAGAACAGAACATTCATAAAATATTCCGGACAATAACCAACAAAGCACTTAATATTTTAAAATAGATAACGGGCCGCATCTCCCAGCATAATTTAAACAAATGCTTATTATCGTCCTTGCTGTTATTCACAGTATCTTATAGAATTAATTTTGAAATGAGTATCATAATATATATACCCTATATATATGGCTTGGCAACAGCTAAGAATCCTTGTTTTCTTTTCTGATCACCACCTCAGCAAACTGATCAATGGGGCATGAACTGCTGTCTGTAGTGAAAGAAATGAAAAATAAACTAGAGATAATCCTTCAGTTAAAAGGTTATTCTCTGCGATAAAAGCTGTTTTGTTAATTTATTTACTTACTGGTACAGTGAGATAAAGTGAGGGAACAATTAGGGAATTCAAGTTGAAGGGATTTAAAAGGGCAATGACAACTTAATTTTTTAAGTTTGCTTTAGATCAACCAGGAATATATTTCTAAAAAAAAAAAAAACAATCTGAAAGGAGGGTTAATACGATTCGGTTATTTCGGTTATTATTCTTATCAAACACAAATGCTTGCCCTGAAAAATCTTGCTTTTCTTCTGCATTAAAAGAAGTTCAAAGGTGTCTTTTGTTTAATGTGCGGTTTTGCTGTTCAGTCTAGTGTGCTAAAAAGCTCTCTTACATATTTAAGTTTTTTGATTAGAAAAGAAACAGCTTAAGAACTTTTTAACAGCTTAAATAGAAGACAGAGCCTATCCGTGTTTAGATTGGTGCTTATAAGGGAATTTTCTTTGCAAAGTCAGATAAATTCAGATAAATGAAATGAAAACAGACTTAAAGCAGATCCCATAATTAATTCCTCTGTTTTCCTTTGTGACATATGCTTAGAAATATATTTCTCGTTCCTTCTTCAGTTTTTTTTTTACAGCAAATATGTTATGCTATCTTTCCTCCAGATAGTGTGAAGAGAAAAAGCTGTTCTGTGTAACTTTCCCAAACAAGAATTGTGTGACTCCCTTTCCAGGGAGATGTGTGAGGTATAATATCCACATCTGGAATATATTCATCTCACTCTTGGACATTGAATCGTGCTTCTCTCTTCGTACTTTTATCACGGACCACCCTCAGGCTTGCTCTCTATGCTTCTGTGCAGTATCTTAAAATACCCTTAAATTGTTAAAGCCTAACCCTTTAAAAGGAGAACCAACATCCGTCAAATGTTAGTGGGGTTGTGTTACAGTTTAACGACACAACCTGTACTCAATAGACACCAGCGAAAGTGGAGGATTCGTTTGTGTAGGAATTGGGAATGGTACACATCCAGAAACACAACTTCACAGTGTGTCTCCTTTGAGTGTATCTGAGATAAAGAGAAGTTTCTGCCTTAGCTGCGAAATAAGATAAATCTCAGAATTCACAAACAAAAAATGCTTAGTGACACAGAAAAATCTCTTAATTGGTTAATCTACTCCAAAGAAGAAACAACAATGGTGGAGTTGTTCAGAATCAGCATACTTTTTTCTTTCTTTCGGTCACTGTTCTTTGTCTTCTGTCTATTTCTTTAGCACTTGGCTTTTTCCAATATTTGCTTAGAGGATGGAGCTCCCTCTGCTCTGCTCCCTCCTCACCACCAGGGCGGTCTTAACAGCATTATGGGCCCTGGGCAAAGCAGTGTGCTGGGGTCCCTATGACAATTACTCAGAGGAATAAAAATGAAAATAGTCGATAAAATGAAACATATATTTGCATGTTAGTATTAATAAAATTAATTAATATTCATGGTTCAGTGGCTGAGCTTGTCGATCAGAAAGATCGGCAGTTCAGCGGTTTGAACCCCTAGTGCTGCGAAACAGAGTGAGCTCCCATTACTTGTCCCAGCTTCTGCCAACCTAGCAGTTCGAAAGCATGCAAAAATGCAAGTAGAAAAAATAGGAACCGCCTTTGGTGCGAAGGTAACAGCGTTCCGTGTGCCTTTTAGTCGTGCTGGTCACATGACCACGGAGATGTCTTTGGACAGCGGTGGCTCTTCGGCTTTGAAACGGGGATGAGCACCGCCCCCTAGAGTCGGGAATGACTAGCACATATGTGCGAGGGGAACCTTTACCTTTTATTAATTTAAAAAAACAATAAAATATAATAAACATGTTGCTGTATTTATATGATACGAGGGGCATTGAAGGATTGACATACACAGATTAGTATGGGGTTCCTATGCTTGTGGGGCCCACAGGCAAGTGCCCATGCGTTAAGACGGCCCTGCTCACCACTTCCTCCTGCTATCTGTGGCCCAGTTAACTGGCAAAGTGAGGTCTTAGGAAGCTGCTTTAGTGCTGGATTCCCAGTTTCTGTTAGCAGCATTGGCCTATTAAAAATATTCATGAATGTGGAAGGAATTCT
Source organism: Natrix helvetica (assembly GCF_964273705.1). Classification (NCBI taxonomy): domain Eukaryota; kingdom Metazoa; phylum Chordata; class Lepidosauria; order Squamata; family Natricidae; genus Natrix; species Natrix helvetica. Next base: position 12,031,982 of record NC_138549.1, on the reverse strand, counting down.
GAACTACTTTTAGTTCAGACATGATCCAAAGGAACATGTGCTCTTTTCAAGTTTCTGAAGGCATGTGCTGATTACCACCTTTTGATCTACAGTCTTGCCATTAACCCTCACTCTAACCACCTATACTGAAGGGGTTGCTGATGTGACTTTTCCAAGGCCACATCCAAGATGGAGTCAACCTCTAATCTAGACCATGACTCTGTCTTGGTTACCACAAACCACTTCCTGGCATTGTCTGGACTTAGGTATAGTTCGTCCAGGCCTCTTTCTCTCAATAAATGATAGAAGTCACTCTTCTTTTTCTTCAATAGAGTGTACAATGGATTTATCATCAACTCTTAATGAAAAGAAGGTCTCTTCTTTAACGAGGATTTCCCCAATACCAACTAGGACAATTTGGACAGGCACAGCATGTACCATCTCCAATTTCTCTTCCTTCTCTCAGGCAGAGTAACAGGAGCCAAACCAAAAGTAGGAACATTTTTCAATTTTCTACAGTGGAAAGATATGAGAGGGTTTTTTTTAGCCATTGTCCAAAAGTCAGTTGAAAGAATGCTAGATCTTCTAAGTCATAATGCTGAAGGCCCATTTAAAACAGTTGTTGCAATTTAGGAAGAACACACAACTGCAAATAATGTCTCCAGAAGCTCAGAGGAGGTGATAGCTGCTCAGAGTCACCTTGAACTATGAGATAGGTGGCAAATAAAATTGATAAATAAATAACAGGATTTTGCTTTGATTCATCTCATCATCAGCTACTTTGTAAGGCAGATGAAGAGTGAATTCCAAGAATGAATCTTATACACTTCACCATCACAATATGTCATTTTGTCCTATTCATCCATTTAATTTAGGTTATTGTTTAATGGGTATTGTGAAGACATTGGTTCAGTATACAGATTTGAGCAAAATTATGAATTCTCTCTCTGCATTTCTTTATATCCCATTGTTATAATACTTTCTAACCATAAGCTATCTTATGGTTAGGACTAACTTGACTTCTAAGCTTCAGCGATAGGTTACATTGTGTTTAGGGAAGAATAACTGAGTCTCAGCTGCCAAGCATTGTTTTTGCTGGCTTACTCATTTAAATTGTACTCCTACTCTTTACAAATCTATTTTAAGGGTGTAATTTGTAATCAATTTCCTCTTCTAGTTTTCATCTGGTTTTAGTGGTGCAAAATGATATTTATGAAGTCACATCATCACTTCTGGTCCTGTTCTTTTTTCCTTTCTAGGTTGTGGGGACAACTAACCCACCCCAACTCAACTCAACCCAACCCAACCCAACTCAACTCAACCCAACCCAACCCAACCCAACCCAATTCAACCTCCCAATATCAATGCACATTGGCTCTGGTGTAGGCCGGATCATTCTAAACCAAATCAAATGATATCAATCACTTACCCAGAGATAGTACCAGATTTATTGTAATGGGTTATGCAAATGTGTGTCCTATCGAGGCTAATGCAGGATTAATTCTACTTTTACTTACTAGCTTCCTCTCTCTTGCATTGAAAAGGTTCCACTTTTTGTTTGCTGGTTTTAATTGGATGATTTGCATAGCTGTTTGTGAGACATGCATTGGATATATTTTTATCTTGGCAAGTCATTTGTCAAACTACTGCCTGATAACTGCGATGATTAAATCTGGGCTGGATGGCATAACATTTAAATGAATGCTTAGGTGGCGCAAAATGTTGTATTCTCAAAAGTTCTTACCAAAAGTTCTTTGTCAACTGAAGGGAAGTAATTGAAAGGGGTGCTAATGTCTGGGCACTCTATTCTCCAATGTCTTATTAAATTATTTATGCATTAATTGTGCAGCCTTTCAAACAACTCTAGGTGATGTACACTAAAGATATGGACAATGATATGAAGCGAGGTCTTAGGAAATTCAGTGGGACAGTTAATTCTGTAGGAAAGAGGTGCAATATTCGTAATAACAGATTAGAGCAATGGGTTGAGAATAACTGAATAGAATTTAACAAAGAAAAATATATTACTTCATGTTGGAAACATAGAGCAATTAGGACGATGTTATTCATGAAAATATCTTGGAAATGGATTGGCTATAAATTGATCAAGAAGTCAGCAAGTGTGAAATTGCTGCAAAAGAGGCAAAGAGGGCCTCAAGACTCTATCGTTCTTCCGATGCTGAAGATATTTAACCATATCTGGTCTACCATTCAGGTCTGCCAAGAACAGATGACATAAAGTTGTCTGGATGAACAGTGATATACAAAATAACATGAGCTCTCAAGACCTGTGTATGAGATAGATAGATGATAGATAGATAGATAGATAGATAGATAGATAGATAGATAGATGATAGATAGATAGATAGATAGATAGATAGATAGATAGATAGATGATAGATAGATAGATGATAGATAGATAGGCAGGCAGACAGACAGACAAACAAATAGATTTAGGAGCCCTGGTGGTACAGTACTTAAAGTGCAGTATTGCAGGCAAACTCTGCTCACAGCCTGGGGTTCGATCCTGATGGGCTCAAGGTTGACTCAGTCTTTCATCCTTCTGAGGTTGGTAAAATGAGGAGCCGGATTCTGCATTAAAAACCAGCCAGAGAATGCTATAAAGCACTACAGTGCAGTATATGAGCCTAAATGCTATAGATAGATGATAGATAGATGATAGATAGATAGATGATAGATAAATAGTAAATAGATAGATAGATAGATAGATAGTAGATAGATAGATAGATAGATAGATAGATAGATAGATAGATAGATAGATAGACAGACAGATGCTAGATATAGATATATAGTACATAGATAGATGATAGATAGATAGACAGACGGAAAATAGCTAGCTAGCAGATATATAGTATAGCTAGCTAGCTAGCTAGCTAGCTAACAAGAGAGAGACACACAGAAAGAGACAGACAGAGAGACAGAGAGAGACAGACAGACAGAGAGACAGACACACAGACAGAAAATAGATAGATAGATAGATAGATAGATAGATAGATAGATAGATAGTAGATAGGTAGATAGATAGTAGATAGATGATAGATAGATAGATAGATAGATAGATAGAGAGAGAGAGAGAGAGAGAGAGAGAGAGAGAGAATAGCTAGCTAGATAATAGATAGATAGATAGATAGATAGATAGATAGATAGATAGATAGATAGATAGATAGATGATAGATAGATAGATAGATAGATAGATAGATAGATAGATAGATAGATAGATAGATAGATAGATAGATAGATTAGACAGATAGATAGATAGATATTTTCAAGTAGTCCTTAAACTGACTGTTGTGGAATAAGCAACCGTTACTCTATTAGAAGATCAATGTAGGGGTCAATATTGACTTTTTCAACATGACCACCCTAGCCTGTTCCTTTCAAGTATTCAGAAGAAAGTCTGGATAATTCAATTATGTGCCTCGTCTTGGAAGCTTAGGGAGGCTAGACAGGCTGGAGCCGCTGGGTCATTCATGATTCATCCAATCGTCTTTGAGAATTTGGGGTGGGGAGGAAACCTGACTTGCAATTATACGTTGTTGCAGCAGTTCCAATTAGCAGAACACATTCGTATTGTCCAAGGAGGCTTCTTGGTAATGTCCTCCTTTTGAACAATAGAAGCTTGGATGGCCAACCGGCTTTTCCTTTGCCACCCGTTTTATGAGATCCTGAAATTTGGGCTACAACGGCCTATGCACCATTGTATTGCATTTGATTGCTTTAGCAGCAGAAAGTTTGATGCTATCACTGTTCCCCCTCTTAGCAAAGGGTCAGTGTGGACCAAAGTCATTAAAGGAGAAAAGTTCAGGGAAAGTTCATTTCTATTATTTAAACATGGTTTATAAGAAGAAGAAAAAAGAGGGGGGAAGGAAGAGCTATTCCCTTCACTCAAAACTTGTTGCTATTTTGGACCACAAGATAATCTAGTCTTTTTTTCCCCCTTCCTTTTAACCACGCTCCTAAACTGAACAGAGAAATATAAACTTTATAATTATCTTTAGTGTAAACAAAAGGATATTTTCTGAGCACTGGTAAAAGCACAGATGTTCCCTGTTGACTGCTGATGTCATTACACAAACTGTTTATATTTGTTTAATTTGATTGGCTAAACTGTTAGCATTTAAATTATTACTAGGTGAACGAGGGGAAAAAAGCTTTCATAGTAATGGAGACTTTGTTTAAAGAGGCTTATTTTACCAAAGGAGAACAAATCATGAAATGCATTTCTTTTTCTTTTAATTGAACATATTCCGGAGGAGCTACACATCCATGATAGTTTTACCAAAGTAAAACTTTATTAAAACTATATATCTTAAATCTATGGTCTCAGATATCAGGTAGTTAATAACTCATGCCTGTCACCTAAAGATTAAAGTGGAATCCATATGGTTGGTTGAGATCATCACTCATATTGTGCTACAAAGGGCAGTAGCTGTAAAATAGGCAGAGTTCCCTACTTTAAAAAAAAACTGTGGTAGGAAGTTAGGAATAAAAGAAATGACAAGCAATGGGTGGAAACTAATCAAGGAGAGAAGCAACTTAGAATAAAGGAGAAATTTCCTGACAGCTAGAACAATTAATCAGTGGAACAGGTTCCCTCCAGAAGTTGTGAATGCTCCAACACTGGAATTTTTAAAGAAGATGTTGGATAACCATTTGTCTGAAGTGGTGTAGGGTTTCTTACCTAAGCAGGGGGTTGGACTAGAAGACCTCCAAGGTCCCTTCCAACCCTGTTATTTTTTTTCTTTTTTTAAAAAAATATTAACCCTGTTATTTTATTCTATTCTAATATCAGCAACAACAACTGCAGCAGCAGCAGCAACAACAAATCCTTCATCTTCTTTTGCTAGTTGGTTACACAAATAAAACATGGCTTTATTTGTTTTTCTTATTGAAATCCTTCTTCCAGAGCAGAAGGTCCAGGACAGCTGATGATGGGTCCCATCATGTAACAATTATGCTGACATCTTTTTGGATTTAGAGTAGAACAAAAGAAAGATTTTGAAACTGTTCTATTCCTAAACGATGAAGAATTCCATGGTTAAGAGCTTGTCTGGAAGAAGGCATTGAACATTTGCTGTTGATGTTGGTACCCAAACATCTCATGTTCTCTGTATCAGTAGAATGACAGATGGAAAACTGTTGTTTGGGCTGAAGAGTCACTGTCCAGTCACTCTGGCCAGCTTATTTTGGAACAGGTGGACTTCAGTTTCCATTTTATCTCAAGAAGCGCACTGGAATATAACAAAATGGTTGATGTCTCAGCCTGTGAATTTTTCACCCAATATGATTGAAACATTCAAACCAGCCCATTAGTTAAAGTCTTACCTTTGGAAGATGTGATTGACCATAGCTTTGCTTTCTAAAAAATTAGGATTCAGATGGTCCAGTAGGAATTTGCCCAGAAAGTGAAATTTCATTATGGCTACCAAACCTGGATTTCATAAATCCAGACAACCTCTAGATGTAACCAAAGAGACTACTGTCTCATCCTTTAGTGCCTCTAGTGGTTGTCAATATTTCTGCTCCCAAACTTATGCACATGTCAAAGCTTCTAAAACAAGGATAGAAACCTATTTGCTGTTGTTTGTGTTTGAGAAACTTTCCTATTTTAAATGGGTATTTGGCAACATGCCTTAGTAGGCTCAGCTTAAGTTAGCAAATTCAGTGTCTCAGGAAAGCAAAACAATTCAAAATCCTTTGCTTGCAGAAGTAGCAGAAACAATTTATTTTTCAGGAGCAGCAGGATATGTTTAATGTGCTCGTTTGGGAGACAATCAGCAACATATCTGTTTCCTAATTTTAACTGACCAGAGGAAAGACAGAAATGCTATTTATTTACTGGACGCGTGTTTAGTAAAGGATCTTCTAAAAGACTAGTATGGAAGTTTAATCCCTGAGCGGGTCCTTGAAAAATTGAGGCTGAGAGTTACACAAGATGTGCTTTTAACTCAAGCCAAAGTGGCCTGTGTTGTCATCAAGCTGTGAGAAAGTCTTGATAGATGGGCTTGTACGTCACAACCTGTGGTAGGAGAAGACGGAAAATGCTATTTCAAAAGCAGGACAACTGAGGGTAAGTTTAGGCTGCCTCCACAGTAGGTCAAAACTGAGATAAAGATTGTGGCAATATGTCCTCTAAGTGATTGTTTTGATGAAAAGAAGAACTAGGGGTAACATGATAGCAGTCTTCCAAAATCCACAAAGAATCTAATTCTCCAAAGCACCAGAAGGAAGGATAAGAAGCAATAGATGGAAACCAATCAAGGAGAGAACCAACCTAGAACTAAGGAGAAATTTCCTCAAGTTAGAACAATTAACCAGTGAAATGGCTTGCCTTCAGAAGTTATGGGTGCTCCATCATTGGAAATTTTCAAGAAAAGATTGGATAGCCATCTGTCTGAAATGGTATAGGGTCATGAGCAAAAGGTTGGACTAGAAGACCTTCACGGTCCCTTCCAGCTCTGTCATTCCGTTAGTAGGTTATCTCCAAGTGATGGGTTAGCAAGATGGCTTGCACTTTTATTCTTGTTTTGTAAAGCAATAGCAACAATGTGAATGGTAAAGATTTTTTTAACATGGTGTTTAAGGCTTTGAGGAAAAGGTTTGGAATATGTAAACTAATTTAATTTAAATTACAGACAGGGAAACCATGCAAGTCTTCTTTGATAGAGTTACTTGGGCATCAGGCCATGGCTGTCAACCAATCACAGTATTATTATCACATGAAATAATTGAAGATGTAAATCAGTATGATGCGTGTGAATGTTTTATTCATTTATGAAATGTTTTCACGTTGCTTATCATGGAAAAAAAAGTTGTATCTTCTTGGGCACGCATATATGTGAAACACAACTGATATATTTAGATCTTAAATTAACATGGTTAATTTATACCATAAAAATATTTTTTTTAAAAAAATCACCAATATAATAAAAGCTTAAAAACAAAATAACCATCAAAATAACCATAATTAAAAGCCATTAAAAAGTAATGAATCAAATAAAATTTAAAATCAACGAAAAATAACTTAAGGATGTGGATTCTTAGTAAATAAGCACTATTCGGTGCTAATCTCAGTGACATCATAAAAATAAGATATTTATAGGAAAAGAGGAAGAAAATTCTATAAAAAGATAAAATGTGTTTTGTAAACTTTTTAAAAAGTGAGAAAACTAGGTCTGGAAACATCAGTAGTCAAAGTATGATCAAGTTTATTATTAGTTATAAAAACTGATACAGAACATGACTTGATGAAGCTGTGGCTAAAAAGGAGACAAAATTAAGTTTACTTCAAAGAAGTCTGACAGCTCTAAATTATCTGTTCTGCATTGAAAGCACATCCATGGAGCAATATCCAGAAAGCTTCATAAAATAATAACCCAAATGCATGTATTTATTCAAGGCATGATTTGATAAATTTCAAACCTTTTTTTATTTGCTCAACTAATGCAAAAATAAGTTTCAAACTCGGCAAGATACAAGCTAAATAACTGTTAAGCATTCCAAGTTACTCATTAAACACAACTGACTTTTGTTTAGCAATATTATATGGAAACTATTTGAAGGGGTTAGATATATCCATGACATGTTTTGTTTAAAATAGAATATCCTATTTATAAACTGAATTATCAAAAACTATGATACTTGTGTCTCTCTTGACATAAATAACTAGTTATCTTCTCAGTTGTAGTCTGAGAAAGCATTCTGGCTACAGATTTTTTTTTTCTTATGTTAGAAACAGAAAGACAAACAGAAATAAAATGAGCATAACAAGCCTTTTATTTCATTTTTTAGCAAAAAGTACTAGATTTTTTTAAAGAAAGTAAGTACTGCACTAGATTGGCCTGAATATAACCCTACATGGTAAGACTTCTATAAAGTTCTAGAACAATGTCAGAATCTTTTTGTCCTTTGGGGTTACTGTAAAAATCTTAGGCATTTATAAATACCATGTTTCCCTGAAAATAAGACCTTCCCGGGTAATAAGCCCAATCGGGCTTTTGAGCACATGCGCTGAAATAAGCCCTCCCTGAAAATAAACTCTCCCTGAAAATATTGCAACATGGCAGCAGCCATGAGGTGACCACGCTTGCTGCCTCCTGCACTTCAAAAATAATGAGACCTCCCCAAAAATAAGGCCACATGCTTACTTCGGGGGTCAAAAGAAAATAAGACCCTGTCTTATTTTTGAGGACATACGGTATATCGGAAGAAAAATGGAGGTTTGAGGTTAGGGAGGTAGCAGGAAAAATAAGGAGGGCTCAGACAAAAGGAACAAGAATGAACCTTCTGGAGAAGATGAGAAGAATAGCCATTTCCTATTCAGAACATTTCTCCTTCGGCAACACTTCATTACTGGAGGTGTGTGATGAGTGAGAGGATGAAGTACTTACAGTTCACCCTGCGTTGGTGATTTCTGCCAGATATTGGATGCAATTTAGCTCTTGGATTTCACTCTGTTCCTCAAAAACGTGTATTTATTACAAGTGTTCTACTTCCTTCTTTCCAGCTTCAACCACAGAAAAATAATGTGACCACTCAGAGTAGTATATGTCCACCAATGCATGTGTGTGTGTGTGTATGTGTATGTGTATGTAAGTACAAACACACACATATATATCTGTGTATATATATGTGTG